>NW_027182817.1:617500-750000 GCF_041146395.1 Eulemur rufifrons
TTGCTTTCTTAGAGTTTAGAAAGCCTGCAATCCTCCCATGCCATGCGTGAAAGGAGGCTCTACCACTGCGTCCTGCATGAAACCCAGGGGCCCATACCCAGAGTATGATAGAGTGGGTTCCCGGGTACAATCCCAGCCCCCTAAACTCCCCCCGCCCGCCCAATGCAGACAGGGCCCGTGCGCTAAGCATAAACAATACCTTTAACAGATAACCCTAACCCTGAACATAACACCCAACCCTGTTCCTATTTCTCCCCTTAACACGTAAACCTCACCGTGTGCCTAACTTTAACCTCTTATCCTAACGTTAATGCATAACCCATTTCCTGAGAACAACCCCTATCCCATAATTCTAGCCCTATCTCCTAGTCATCACTGTGAATCCTAATCCCTAACCCTAATTCTAAACTGCTAACCCTAACCGTAACCCTAACTACAACCCTGACACTGACAGTAATCCTTACTTCTAACCCCAACGCTATGCCTAACAAAAACCCTAACCCTTCACCCTAACCCCTAAGCCTTACCCTAACCCTTAACCCTAATCCTAATCCTAACCATTAAACCTAACCCTAGCTCTTAAAGCTAACCCTAAACCTTACCCTCACGACTAGACCTAACCCTGACACTAACCTAACACCTAACCCTAACCAGAATCCCTAAAGCTAACCCTGAACCCTATCCCTAACCCTAGCAGTAAACTTTAACCCTAAACCTAAGCCCAACCCGTAACCCTAATCCTATCCTTTTACCCTAAAACTAACCCCTAAACCTAACCCCTATACCTCACCCTAACTCTAACCCCAATCCTAATTCTAACCATACCCCTTCATAAAACACTAACTCCTAACCGCTAACCCTAACACTAACCAAAAACCCTAATCACTAATCCCTAACCCTAACGCTTAACCTTTACCCTAACCGTTAACCCTCACCCTAAATCTTAACACTGACCCTAACCTTAACCTTGAACTCTAAGCCTAACCCTTAACCCTACAGTAAGGATGACCCTTAATGCTAATGGGATCCCTTATCCCTAACCCTAACACTACAGCTAAAAATAACCCTAACCTTGGATCCTTAAACCTAACCCCTAACACTTACTTTAACCCCAAACCCTAACCCTAATCCTAAGCATTAAACCTAACCCTATCTCTTAACCCTAACGCTAGCCCTTACCCTAACGCCTAGATCTAACCCTAAATCTAACCTACCGCCTAATCCTAACCTTAAGCCCTAATGCTAACTCTAACCCTGAACCCTAAACGTACCCGTAACCCTTAACACTAACCCTATCCGTGAACCTTAACCCTGACCCTAACCATTACCCGCAACCAAGCATTTAACCCTGACCCTAACCCTAATCCTTAATGCTCACCCTAACACTAAACCCTAACCCTAAGCCCAACACTTATCCCTAATCCTATCCCTTAACCCTAACCCTAACCCTAATGCTACCCCCTAAACGTAACCCTAACCGTGACCAGTAAACCTAACCCTAACCTCTAACACAAACCATAGCACATAACTCTAACCCTAAAACTAACCCTAAACCTAACCCTAAACCCTAACTCTTTACCTTAACCCTAAACGTTAACTCTCACGCTAACCTTTAATCCTAACCCTAATCCTTATCTTCAACCCTAAACCTAACACTTAACCCTAACCCTGTACCAAACCCTAACCCCTCATCTTAACCCTAACCGTAAACCTCAACCCTAAACCAAAGTGTAACCGTTAAACCTAAGAGTAACCTTTAACCCTAACCCTATTCCCTATCCCTAAGCCCTCACCCTAACACTAAACTTCATCCTTAACCCTAACCATAATCCTACCCCTAAATCTAATTCTCAGACTTCTTGCTTTCTTAGAGTTTAGAAAGCCTGCCATCCTCCCATGCCATGCGTGAAAGGAGGCTCTACCACTGTGTCCTGCATGAAACCCACGGGCCCATACCCAGAGTATGATAGAGTGGGTTCCCGGGTACAATCCCAGCCCCCTAAACTCCCCCCGCCCGCCTAATGCAGACAGGGCCCGTGCGCTAAGCATAAACAATACCTTTAACAGATAACCCTAACCCTGAACATAACAACTCAACCCTGTTCCTCTTTCTCCCCTTAAAACGTAAACCTCACCGTGCGCCTAACTTTAACCTCTTATCCTAACGTTAATGCATAACCCATTTCCTGAGAACAACCCCTATCCCATAATTCTAACCCTATCTCCTAGTCATCACTGTGACACCTAATCCCTAACCCTAATTCTAAACCGCTAACCCTAACCGTAACCCTACCTACAACCCTAACACTGACAGTAACCCTTAATTCTAACCCCAACGCTATGCCTAACAAAAACCCTAACCCTTGACCCTAACCCTTCACCCTAACCCCTAAGCCTTACCCTAACCCTTAACCCTAATCCTAATCCTAACCATTAAACCTAACCCTAGCTCTTAAAGCTAACCCTAAACCTTACCCTCACGACTAGACCTAACCCTGACACTAAGCTAACACCTAACCCTAACCAGAACCCCTAAAGCTAACCCTGAACCCTATCCCTAACCCTAGCAGTGAACTTTAACCCTAAACCTAAGCCCAACCCGTAACCCTAATCCTATCCTTTTACCCTAAAACTAACCCCTAAACCTAACCCCTATACCTCACCCTAACTCTAACCCCAATCCTAATTCTAACCATACCCCTTCATAAAACACTAACTCCTAACCGCTAATCCTAACACTAACGAAAAACCCTAATCACTAATCCCTAACCCTAACGCTTAACCTTTACCCTAACCTTTAACCCTCACCCTAAATCTTAACACTGACCCTAACCTTAACCTTTAACTCTAAGCCTAACCCTTAACCCTACAGTAAGGAAGACCCTTAATGCTAATGGGATCCCTTATCCCTAACCCTAACACTACAGCTAAAAATAACCCTCACGTTTGATCCTTAAACCTATCCCCTAACACTTACTTTAACCCCAAACCCTAACCCTAATCTAAGCATTAAACCTAACCCTATCTCTTAACCCTAACGCTAACCCTTACCCTAATGCCTAGATCTAACCTTAAATCTGACCTACCGCCTAATCCTAACCTTAAGCCCTAATGCTAACTCTAACCCTGAACCCTAAACCTACCCGTAACCCTTAACACTAACCCTATCCCTAACCCCCTTACCCTAACTCTGTTAACCCTAACCCTCAACCCTGACCCTAACCTTAAACCTTAATCCTAACCATGCGTGAGATGAGCCTCTGCCTTTGTCCTGCGTGACAGTTCAAGCCCAACACCCAGGGTACGATGAAGTGGGGACACAGCCTTGCTCCACACCCACAGTGCCCCGTACGTTAGACAGGGCCCGTGCCCTAACACACACCATTAAACGTAAGCCCTAACCCTATCACTAAACCAAACCCTTCGTAAGCCCTGAATCTAACTCCTAACAGTAACCCTAATCCCTGACCCTTACTCTTGCCTCTCACCCTAAACCTAAACCCAACCACTAAACATAATCCTAATCTCTAACCCTAACAGTAATCCTAACCCTAATTCTAACCTAAAACTCTAACCCCTAAATCTAATCCTAGTCCCTAACACCTAACCTTACCCTAAACCGAATTCCAATTCTCAGACTTTTTCAATTCAAAAACTTAAAAAAGCCTAGAATCCACCAATGCCGTGTCTGAGATGAGCGTCCGCCCCTATGTCCTGCATGACAGGCAGGCGCCAATGCCCAGGGTACTATGGAGTGGAGTCCTGGGGTCTGTAGTCTTGCTAAACTCCAGTTTGGAAGAATTGCTATAGTCATATATAGGGATGCTTACATTTACTTATAGAAAGCAACTATTGGTGTGTGATTTGTAGGCTTGCCTTACTCTAGTTTGGATGAAGAAGCTGAATCATATATAGGAATATTAGCTTTGAGTTAGAGGAAGCATCTATGGGGGGTGCTTTTTTGGCTTGTTAAACTCTGGTTTGGAAGAAGTTCGAGAGTCTTATATAGGAATGATATCATTCATTCAGAGAAAGCAATTATAGGGAGTTGGTTTGTAGGCTTGCTAAGCTCTAGTTTGGAGGAAGGCGAGAGTCATATATAGGAACGCTTACGTTCACATAAAGCGTCTACGGGGGGACGGATTCTAGGCTTCCTAAACTCTAGCTTGGAAAAAGAGGACAGTTATGTATAGGAACTCTCGGCGGGGGATTTGTAGCATTGCTAAAATCTTAGATTGGAAAAGTTGCGAGAGTCATACATAGGAATGTTAACATTCACTCAATGAAAGCAACTATAAGGGGTGCTTTCCAGGCTGGCTACACTCTAATTTGGAAAAAGTGCGACAGTCATATATAGGAAGGCTTATATTCACTCAGACAAAGCAATTATGTGTAGGTGTATAGTAGGCATGCTAACTCTAGTTTGGAAAATTTCGAGAGCCATGTATAAGAAAGCTTACAGTAACTTAGAGAAAGCAACGAACAGGGGTGGAGTGTAGACTTGCTAAACTCTAGTTTGGAGGAAGTGCCATAGTCATATATAGGAACGCTTAAATTCATTCAGAGAAAACAGCTGTCGGGGATTTGTTTGTAGACTTATTCAACTCTAGTTTGGAAGAAGTGCGAGAGACATATATAGGAATGTTTACATTGACTCAAAGAAAGCAACTATGGGGGAGTGTTATTTTGGCATGCCAGATGCTAGTTAGGAAGAAGTACAAGACTCATATATAGGAACGCTTTCATTAACACAGCGAGAGCAACTACGGAGTAGTGTCAGGTAGACATATTAAAGTCTAGCTTGGGAGAAGTTCCAGAGTCCTATATAGGAAAAGTAACAGCCACTTTGAAAAAGCAAGTCTTGGCGGGTGGTTTGTAGGCCTGCAAAACCTTGTTTTGGTTGAAGTGTGAGAATCATATATGAGAACGCTTACATTCACTCAGAGAAAGCAATGATGTAGTTGTTTGTAGGCTTACTAAACTGCAGTTTAGAAGAAGCACGAGAATCACATATAGGAGCACATACATTTTGACGCACTGAAAGTAACTATGGGGTGGTGTTTTATAGGCATGCTAAACTCTAGTTTGGATGAAGTTTGAGAATCACATATAAGAAAGCTTAGAGTCACTTAGAGAAAGCAAATCTCTGGGTGTGGAATGTAGGCCTGCTAAACTCTATTTTGGTTTAAGAGTGAGAGTCATATATGGGAAGGCTTACATTCCCTCAGAGAAAGCAACGACGGCGTGGTGGTTTGTAGGCATACTAAACTCTAGTTTGGAAGAAGTAGGAGAATGATATATGGGAACGCTTACATTCACGTAGAGAAAGCAATTATGGGGTGGCGTTTTTGTAGCCATGCTAATCTCTAGTTTGGAAGAAGTTAAGGAGTAATATATAGGAAAGGTTACAGTCATAGAAACCAACTCTCGGGGGATGTTTTGTACGCCTGCAAAACTCCAGTTTGGAAGAAGGGGGAGAGTCATATTGGGGACCGCGTGCATTCACTCAGAGAAATCAACGATGGGATTGTGATTTGTAGGCATAGTCAACTCTAGTTTGGAAGAAGTACGAGAATCGTATATAGGAAAGCTTACCTTCACGCAGAGAAAGCAACTATGGAGTGATGTTTGTATGCCTACTAAAATATAGTTTGGAGGAAGTTCGAGAGCCATATCTGGGAAGCTTACAGTCACTTAGAGAAAGCAACTCTCGGGGGTGTTTCCTAGGCCTGCTAAACTCTATTTTCAATGAAGTGTTAGAATAATATATGGGAACTCAGTGAAAGCAACGTTGTGGTTGTGGTTCCTAGGCATAATAACCTGTAATTTGGAAGAAGCAAGAGAATCACATGTAGAACCGCTTACATTCCGGCACCGAATGCAACTATGGGGTGGTGTTTTGTAGGGTGCAAAACTCTAGTTTGGACGAAGTTTGAGAGTCATATATAGGAAAGTTTAAAGTCACGTAGAGAAAGCAACTCTCTGGGTGTGGAATGTAGAGTTATTTTGGTTGAAATAGTTATTTTGGTTGAAGTGTGAGAGTCATATATGGGAACGCTTACATTCACTCAGAGAAAACAACGTTTGGGTGGTGGTTTGTAGGGCATACTAAACTGTAGTTTGGAAGAAGTACGAGAGTCCTATATAGGAACACTTACATTCACACAGAGAAAGCACTTATGGCATCAGGTTTTCTAGGCATGCTAAACTGCAGTTTGGAAGAAGTTGGAGAACCTTATACAGGAAAGATTACCGTCACCTAGGGAAAGCAACTCTCGGGAGATTTTTTTTGTACACATGCTAAACTCTAATTTGGATGAAGTGTGAGAGTCAAACATGGGACCGCTTACATTCCTTCAGAGAAACAACACTGGGGTGGTTTTTGTAGGCATACTAAATAGTTTGGAAGAAGTACGAGAATGATATTTGGGAACGCTTACATTCACACAGAGAAAGCAACTACGGGGTGGTGTTTTGTAAGCATGCTATAGTTTGGAAGAAGTTCTAAACCTGAACAGTCACTTAGAGAAAGCAACTCTTGGTGGGTGATTTTTAGGTCTGCTAAATTGTATTTTGAAAGAAGTACCAGAGTCATATATACTAATGCTTACATTCATGCAAAGAAAAAACCATGGGGTGATGTTTTGTGGGCATGTTAACCTGTAGTTTGGAAGAAGTTGGAGAGTCTTATTTAGGAAAGCTTACAGTCACCTAGAGAAAGTAACTCTCGGGAGAGCCTTTCTTGGCCTGCTAAACTCTACTTTGCATCAATTGTGAGAGTCAAACATGGGAATGCTTTCATTCATTCAGAGAACGCAACGTTTGGGTGGTGGTTTGTAGGCATTCTAAACTGTATTTTGGAGGAAGTACGAGAGTCATGTATATGAACGCTTACATTCAGGCAGAGAAAGCAACTCTGGGGTCGTATTTTGTTGGCATGCTAAACTGTGGTTTGGAAGAAGTTCGAGAGTCTTATATAGGAAAGATTACAGTGACACAGAGAAAACAACTCTCGGAAGTTTATTGGTAGGCCTGCTAAACTCTAACTTGGATGAAATGTGAGAACACTTGCATTCATTCACTCAGAGAAAGAAACATGGTGATGGTGTGAAGGCATAATAACTGTAGTTGGGAAGAAGTAGGAGAGTCATATATATGAACCGTTACATTCACGCAGAGAACGCAACTGTGGGGTGACGATGTATGCATGTTAATCTGTAGTTTGGAGGAAGTGCGAGAGTCATATCTGGGGAAAATTACAGTCACTTAGGGAAAGGAACCATCCTGGGTTGGTTTGTAGATCTGCTAAATTCTATTTTGGAAACAGAGTGTGAGTCATATATGGGAACGCTTATGTTCACTCATAGAAAGCAACCACTGCGTGGTGTTTTGTTGGCATGGTGTAGTTTGAAAGAAGTTGGAGATTCTTATATAGGAAAGTTTACACTCACCTAGAGAAAGCAACTCACGGGGTGTTGTTTGTAGGCCTGCTAAACTCTAATTTAGATGAAGTGAGAGAGGCATATATATGAACGCTTATATTGATGCAGAGAAAGCAACTATGGGGTGGTGTTTTGTAGGCATGCTAAAATATAATTTGGAAGAAGTTCGAAAACAGACAGTCACTTAGAGAAAGCCACTCTCGGCGGTTGATTTTTCGGTGTGCTAAATTGTATTTTGAAAGAAGTACCAGAGTCATATATACAAACGCTTACATTCATGCAGAGAAAGCAACTCTGGGGTGGTGTTTTCTAGGCATGCTAAACTCTAGTTTGGACGAAGTTTGAGAATCACATATAAGAAAGCTTAGAGTCGCTTAAAGCAAATATCTGGGTGTGGAATGTAGGCGTGCTAAACTCTATTTTGGTTTCGGAGTGAGAGTCATATATGGGAAGGCTTACATTCGCTCAGAGAAAGCAACGATGGTGTGGTGGTTTGTAGGCATACTGAACTCTAGTTTGGAAGAAGTAGGAGAATGATATATGGGAACGCTTACATTCATGCAGAGAAAGCAATTATGGGGTGGTTTTTTTGTACCCATGCTAACCTCTAGTTTAGAAGAAGTTATATAGGAAAGCATACACTCATTTATAGAAACCAACTTTCGGTGGATGGACGGTAGGCCTGCAAAACTCTACTTTGGAAGAAGGGGGAGAGTCATATTGGGGCCACGTACATTGACTCAGAGAAATCAAGGATGGGGTTGTGGTTTGTAGGCATACTAAACTCTAGTTTGGAAGAAGGACGAGAATCATATATAGGAACGCTTACATTCATGCAGAGAAAGCAACTATGGAGTGATGTTTGTATGCCTACTAAACGATAGATTGGAGGATGCTCGAGAGTCATATCTGGAAAGCTTACAGTCATTTACAGAAAGCAACTCTCTGGGGGTGGTTCGTAGGCCTGCTAAACTCTATTTTCAATGAAGTGTTCGAATCATATACAGGAACGCTTACATTCACTCAGAGAAAGCAACGTTGGGGTGGCCGTTTTTGAGCATACTAAACTCTACTTTGGAAGAGGTACGAGAGAAATACTAACGCTTACATTAACACAGAGAAAGCAAATACGGGGTGCTGTAGTGCAGGCATGCTAAACTATAGATTAGAAGAAGTTCGAAAGCTGACAGTCACTTAGAGAAAGCAACTCTTGGCGGGTGATTTTTAGGTCTGCTAAATTGTATTTTGAAAGACGTACCAGAGTCATATACAAACGCTTACATTCACGCAGAGAAAGAAACTATGGGGTGATGTGTTGTGGGGATGCTAAACTGCAGTTTGGAAGGTGTTCGAGAGTGTTATATAGGATAGCTTACAGTCACCTAGAGAAAGCAACACTCGGAACAGCTTTACAAGCCTCTAAACACTAATTAGCAGCAATTGTGAGAGTCAAACATGGGAACGCTTACATTCACTCAGAGAACGCAACGTTTGGGTGGCTGGTCTTTAAGCATTCTAAACTGTATTTTGGAGGAAGTAGGAGAGTCATATATACGAATGCTTACATTCACGCAGAGAAAGCAACTCTGTGGTCGTATTTTGTTGGCATGCTAAACTGTGGTTTGGAAGAAGTTCGAGAGCCTTATATAGGAAAGATTACAGTGACACAGAGAAAACAACTCTCTGTAGTTTCTTGGCAGGTCTGCTAAACTGTGATTTGGATGAAGTGTGAGAACGCTTGCATTCACTCAGAGAAAGAACTTTGTCGTGGTGGTTTGTAGGAATAACAACTGTAGTTCGAAGAAGTAGGAGAGTCATATATGAACGGTTACATTCACGCAGAGAAAGCAACTGTGGGGTGGCGTATGTAATCATCATAGTCTGTAGTTTGGAGGAAGTTCGAGAGTCATATCTGGGGAAAATTAGAGTCACATAGAGAAAGGAACAATCGGGGGCTGGTGTGTAGGTCTGCTAAATTCTATTTTGGAAGAAGAGTGAGAGTCATATATGGGAACGCTTATGTTGACTCAGAGAAATCAACGATGGGACGCTGTATTGTTGGCATGCTAAACTGTAGTTTGGAAGAAGTTCGAGAGTCTTATATAGGAAAGTTTACAGTCACCTAGAGAAAGCAACTCACAGGAGGTGGTTTGTAAGCCGCTAAACTCTAATTTGGATGAAGTGAAAGAGGCATACATGGATACGCTTCATTCACTCAGAGAAAGGTAAATTGGGGTGCCGGTTTGTAGGTATACTAACTCCAGTTTGGAAGAAGTACTAGAGTCATATATATGAACGACTATATGGACGCAGAGAAAGCAACTATGGGGTGGTGTTTTGTAGGCCTGCTAAAATATAGTTTGGAAGAAGTTCGAAAGCAGACAGTCACTTAGAGAAAGCAACTCTCGGCGGTTCATTTTTCGGTCTGCTGAATTGTATTTTGAAAGAAATACCAGAGTCATATATTCAAACACTTACATTCATGCAGAGAAAGCAACTCTGGGGTGGTGTTTTCTAGGCATGCTAAACTCTAGTTTGGACGAAGTTTGAGAATCACATATAAGAAAGCTTAGAGTCGCTTAAAGCAAATCTCTGGGTGTGGAATGTAGGCGTGCTAAACTCTATTTTGGTTTCGGAGTGAGAGTCATATATGGGAAGGCTTACATTCACTCAGAGAAAGCAACGATGGTGTGGTGGTTTGTAGGCATACTGAACTCTAGTTTGGAAGAAGTAGGAGAATGATATATGGGAACGCTTACATTCATGCAGAGAAAGCAATTATGGGGTGGCTTTTTTGTAGCCATGCTAATCTCTATTTTGCAAGAAGTTAAAGAGAAATATATAGGAAAGCATACCGTCATTTAGAGAAACCAACTTTCGGGGGATGGTTTGTAGGCCTGCAAAACTCTACTTTGGAAGAAGGGGGAGAGTCATATGGGGGACTGGGTACATTCACTCAGAGAAATCAACGATGGGGTTGTGGTTTGTAGGCATACTAAACTCTAGTTTGGAAGAAGGGCGAGAATCATATATAGGAACGCTTACATTCATGCAGAGAAAGCAACTATGGAGTGATGTTTGTATGCCTACTAAACGATAGATTGGAGGATGCTCGAGAGTCATATCTGGAAAGCTTACAGTCATTTACAGAAAGCAACTCTCTGGGGGTGGTTCGTAGGCCTGCTAAACTCTATTTTCAATGAAGTGTTCGAATCATATACAGGAACGCTTACATTCACTCAGAGAAAGCAACGTTGGGGTGGCCGTTTTTGAGCATACTAAACTCTACTTTGGAAGAGGTACGAGAGACAAATACTAACGCTTACATTAACACAGAGAAAGCAAATACGGGGTGCTGTAGTGCAGGCATGCTAAACTATAGATTAGAAGAAGTTCGAAAGCTGACAGTCACTTAGAGAAAGCAACTCTTGGCGGGTGATTTTTAGGTCTGCTAAATTTATTTTGAAAGACGTACCAGAGTCATATACAAACGCTTACATTCACGCAGAGAAAGAAACTATGGGGTGATGTGTTGTGGGGATGCTAAACTGCAGTTTGGAAGGTGTTCGAGAGTGTTATATAGGATAGCTTACAGTCACCTAGAGAAAGCAACACTCGGAACAGCTTTACAAGCCTCTAAACACTAATTAGCAGCAATTGTGAGAGTCAAACATGGGAACGCTTACATTCTCTCAGAGAACGCAACGTTTGGGTGGCTGGTTTTTAAGCATTCTAAACTGTATTTTGGAGGAAGTAGGAGAGTCATATATACGAATGCTTACATTCACGCAGAGAAAGCAACTCTGTGGTCGTATTTTGTTGGCATGCTAAACTGTGGTTTGGAAGAAGTTCGAGAGCCTTATATAGGAAAGATTACAGTGACACAGAGAAAACAACTCTCTGTAGTTTCTTGGTAGGTCTGCTAAACTGTGATTTGGATGAAGTGTGAGAACGCTTGCATTCACTCAGAGAAAGAACTTTGTCGTGGTGGTTTGTAGGAATAACAACTGTAGTTCGAAGAAGTAGGAGAGTCATATATGAACGGTTACATTCACGCAGAGAAAGCAACTGTGGGGTGGCGTATGTAATCATCATAGTCTGTAGTTTGGAGGAAGTTCGAGAGTCATATCTGGGGAAAATTAGAGTCACATAGAGAAAGGAACAATCGGGGGCTGGTGTGTAGGTCTGCTAAATTCTATTTTGGAAGAAGAGTGAGAGTCATATATGGGAACGCTTATGTTGACTCAGAGAAATCAACGATGGGACGCTGTATTGTTGGCATGCTAAACTGTAGTTTGGAAGAAGTTCGAGAGTCTTATATAGGAAAGTTTACAGTCCCCTAGAGAAAGCAACTCACAGGAGGTGGTTTGTAAGCCGCTAAACTCTAATTTGGATGAAGTGAAAGAGGCATACATGGATACGCTTCATTCACTCAGAGAAAGGTAAATTGGGGTGCCGGTTTGTAGGTATACTAACTCCAGTTTGGAAGAAGTACTAGAGTCATATATATGAACGCCTATATGGACGCAGAGAAAGCAACTATGGGGTGGTGTTTTGTAGGCCTGCTAAAATATAGTTTGGAAGAAGTTCGAAAGCAGACAGTCACTTAGAGAAAGCAACTCTCGGCGGTTCATTTTTCGGTCTGCTGAATTGTATTTTGAAAGAAATACCAGAGTCATATATTCAAACGCTTACATTCATGCAGAGAAGGCAACTCTGGGGTGGTGCTTTCTAGGCATGCTAAACTCTAGTTTGGACGAAGTTTGAGAATCACATATAAGAAAGCTTAGAGTCGCTTAAAGCAAATCTCTGGGTGTGGAATGTAGGCGTGCTAAACTCTATTTTGGTTTCGGAGTGAGAGTCATATATGGGAAGGCTTACATTCACTCAGAGAAAGCAACGATGGTGTGGTGGTTTGTAGGCATACTGAACTCTAGTTTGGAAGAAGTAGGAGAATGATATATGGGAACGCTTACATTCATGCAGAGAAAGCAATTATGGGGTGGCTTTTTTGTAGCCATGCTAATCTCTATTTTGCAAGAAGTTAAAGAGTAATATATACGAAAGCGTACCGTCATTTATAGAAACCAACTTTCGGGGGATGGTTTGTAGGCCTGCAAAACTCTACTTTGGAAGAAGGGGGAGAGTCATATGGGGGACTGGGTACATTCACTCGGAGAAATCAACGATGGGGTTGTGGTTTGTAGGCATACTAAACTCTAGTTTGGAAGAAGGACGAGAATCATATATAGGAACGCTTACATTCATGCAGAGAAAGCAACTATGGAGTGATGTTTGTATGCCTACTAAATGATAGATTGGAGGATGTTCGAGAGTCATATCTGGAAAGCTTACAGTCATTTAGAGAAAGTAACTCTCTGGGGATGGTTCGTAGGCCTGCTAAACTCTATTTTCAATGAAGTGTTCGAATCATATACAGGAACGCTTACATTCACTCAGAGAAAGCAACGTTGGGGTGGCCGTTTTTGAGCATACTAAACTCTACTTTGGAAGAGGTACGAGAGACATAAATACGAACGCTTACATTAACACAGAGAAAGCAAATACGGGGTGCTGTAATGCAGGCATGCTAAACTATAGATTGGAAGATGTTCGAAAGCTGACAGTCACTTAGAGAAAGCAACTCTTGGCGGGTGATTTTTAGGTCTGCTAAATTGTATTTTGAAAGACGTACCAGAGTCTTATACAAACGCTTACATTCATGCAGAGAAAGAAACTATGGGGTGATGTGTTGTTGGCATGCTAAACTGCAGTTTGGAAGGAGTTCGAGAGTGTTATATAGGATAGCTTACAGTCACCTAGAGAAAGCAACACTCGGGACAGCTTTACAAGCATCTAAACACTAATTAGCAGCAATTGTGAGAGTCAAACATGGGAACGCTTACATTCACGGAGAGAACACAACGTTTGGGTGGTGGTTTGTAGGCATAATAACTGTAGTTCGGAAGAAGTAGGAGAGTCATATATATGAACGGTTACATTCACGCAGAGAAAGAAACTGTTGGGTGGTGTATGTACGCATGTTAATCTATACTTTGGAGGAAGTTCGAGAGTCATATCTGGGGAAAATTGCAGTCACTTAGAGAAAGCAACAATCGGGGGCCGTTTTGTAGATCTGCTAAATTCTATTTTGGAAGAAGAGTGAAATTCATATGTGGGGACGCTTATGTTCACTCAGAGAAATTAACGATGGGGCAGTGTTTCGTTGGGATGCTAAAGTGTAGTTTGGAAGAAGTTCGCGAGTCTTATATAAGAAAGCTTACAGTCACCTAGAGAAAGTAACTCTCGGCAGATTGTTTCTAAGCGTGCTAAACTCTAATTTGCATCAATTGTGAGAGTCAAACATGGGAACGCTTACATTCACTCAGAGAACGCAACTTTTGGGTGGTGGTTTGTAAGCATTCTAAACTGTATTTTGGAGGAAGTAGGAGAGTCATATATACGAATGCTTACATTCACGCAGAGAAAGCAACTCTGTGATCGTATTTTGTTGGCATGCTAAACTGTGGTTTGGAATAAGTTCAAGAGCCTTATATAGGAAAGATTACAGTGACACAGAGAAAACAACTCTCTGTAGTTTGTTGGTAGGTCTACTAAACTGTAATTTGGATGATGTGTGAGAACGCTTGCATTCACTCAGAGAAAGAACTTTGTCATGGTGGTTTGTAGGAATAACAACTGTAGTTCGAAGAAGTAGGAGAGTCATATATGAACGGTTACATTCACGCAGAGAAAGCAACTGTGGGGTGGCGTATGTAATCATCATAGTCTGTAGTTTGGAGGAAGTTCGAGAGTCATATCTGGGGAAAATTAGAGTCACATAGAGAAAGGAACAATCGGGGGCTGGTGTGTAGGTCTGCTAAATTCTATTTTGGAAGAAGAGTGAGAGTCATATATGGGAACGCTTATGTTGACTCAGAGAAATCAACGATGGGACGCTGTATTGTTGGCATGCTAAACTGTAGTTTGGAAGAAGTTCGAGAGTCTTATATAGGAAAGTTTACAGTCACCTAGAGAAAGCAACTCACAGGAGGTGGTTTGTAAGCCGCTAAACTCTAATTTGGATGAAGTGAAAGAGGCATACATGGATACGCTTCATTCACTCAGAGAAAGGTAAATTGGGGTGCCGGTTTGTAGGTATACTAACTCCAGTTTGGAAGAAGTACTAGAGTCATATATATGAACGCCTATATGGACGCAGAGAAAGCAACTATGGGGTGGTGTTTTGTAGGCCTGCTAAAATATAGTTTGGAAGAAGTTCGAAAGCAGACAGTCACTTAGAGAAAGCAACTCTTGGCGGTGGATTTTTAGGTCTGCTAAATTGTATTTTGAAAGAAGTACCAGTGTCATATATTCAAACGCTTACATTCTTGCAGAGAAAGGAACTGTGGGGTGGTGTTTTCTAGGCGTGCTAAACTCTAGTTTGGACGAAGTTTGAGAATCACATATAAGAAAGCTTAGAGTCACTTAGAGAAAGCAAATCTCTGGGTGTGGAATGTAGGCGTGCTAAACTCTATTTTGGTTTAGATTGAGAGTCATATATGGAAAGGGATACATTCACTCAGAGAAAGCAACGATGGTGTGGTGGTTTGTAGGCATACTAAACTCTAGTTTGGAAGAAGTAGGAAAATGATATATGGGAACGCTTACATTCATGCAGAGAAAGCAATTATGGGGTGGCTTTTTTGTACCCATGCTAATCTCTAGTTTGGAAGAAGTTATATAGGAAAGCGTACACTCATTTATAGAAACCAACTTCCGGGGGATGAGGGGTAGGCCTGCAAAACTCTACTTTGGAAGAAGTGGGAGAGTCATATTGGGGACCACGTACATTGACTCAGAGAAATCGAGGATGGGGTTGTGTTTTGTAGGCATACTAAACTCTAGTTTGGAGAAAGTACGAGAATCATATATAGGAACGCTTACATTCATGCAGAGAAAGCAACTATGGAGTGAGGTTTGTATGCCTACTAAACTATAGTTTGGAGGAAGTTTAGAATCTTATATAGCAAAGCTTACAGTCACCTAGAGAGAGCAACTCTTGGGAGATGATTTCAAATCCTGATAATTTGCACCAACTCTTAAAGTCAAGTATGGGAAGGTTTACATCCACTCAGAATGCAAGGTTTGGGTTGCAGTTTGTGGCCTTAATTGTAGTTCGGAAGAAGTAGGAAAGTCATATATATGAACGGTTACATTCACACAGACAAACCAGCTATGGAGTGATGTCTGTATGCCTACTAAACTATAGTTTGGAGGATGTTCGAGAGTCATATCTGGAAAGCTTACAGTCATTTAGAGAAAGAAACTCTCAGGGGGTGGTTCGTAGGCCTGCTAAACTCTATTTTCAATGAAGTGTTAAAATCATATACAGGAACGCTTACATTCACTCAGAGAAAGCAACGTTGGGGTGGCCGTTTGTGAGCATACTAAACTCTACTTTGGAAGAGGTACAAGAGACATAAATACGAACGCTTACATTAACACAGAGAAAGCAAATACGGGGTGCTGTAGTGCAGGCATGCTAAACTATAGAATGGAAGAATTTCGAAAGCTGACAGTCACTTAGAGAAAGCAACTCTTGGCGGGTGATTTTTTAAGTCTGCTAAATTGTATTTTGAAAGACGTGTCAGAGTCTTATATACAAACGCTTACATTCATGCGTAGAAAGAAACTATGGGGTGATGTGTTGTGGGGATGCTAAACTACAGTTTGGAAGAAGTTCGAGAGTGTTATGTAGGATAGCTTACAGTCACCTAGAGAAAGCAACACTCAGGAGAGCTTTGCAAGCCTGCTAAACTCTAACAAGCAGCGATTGTGAGAGTCAAACATGGGAACGCTTACATTCACTCAGAGAACACAACGTTTGGGTGGTGGTTTGTAGGCATAATAACTGTAGTTCGGGAGAAGTAGGAGAGTCATATATGAACGGTTACATTCACGCAGAGAAAGCAACTGTTGGGTGGCGTATGTATGCATGCTAATCTGTAGTTTGGAGGAATTTCGAGAGTCATATCTGGGGAAAATTACAGTCACTTAGAGAAAGCAACCATCGGGGGCCATTTTGTAGATCTGCTAAATTCTATTTTGAAAGAAGAATGAGAGTCATATATGGGAACGCTTATGATCACGAAGAGAAATCAACTATGGGGCGGTGTTTTGTTGGCATGCTAAACTGTAGTTTGGAAGAAGTTCGCGAGTCTTACATAGGAAAGTTTACAGTCACCTAGAGAAAGCAACTCACAGGAGGTGGTTTGTGGGCCGCTAAACTCTAATTTGGATGAAGTGAAAGAGGCATACATGGATACGCTTCATTCACTCAGAGAAAGGTAAATTGGGGTGCCGGTTTGTAGGTATACTAACTCCAGTTTGGAAGAAGTACGAGAGTCATATATATGAACGATTAGGTGGACGCAGAGAAAGCAACTATGGGGTGGTGTTTTGTAGGCATGATAAAATATAATTTGGAAGAAGTTCGAAAGCTGACAGTGACTTAGAGAAAGCAACTCTTGGCGGTTGATTTTGAGGTCTGCTAAATTGTATTTTGGTAGAAGTACAAGAGTCATATATAAAATCGCTTATATTTATGCTGAGAAAGAAACTATGTGGTGATGTTTTGTTGGCGTGCTGAAATGTAGTTTCGAAGAAGTTCGACAGTCTTTTATAGGAAAGCTTACAGTCCCCCAGAGGAAGCAACTTTCGAGAGATAGTTTGTAAGCCTGCTAAACTCTACTTTGCATCATTTGGAACAGTCATACTTGGGAACGCTAACATTCTCTCAGAGAACGCAACGTTTGGTTGGTTGTTTGTAAGCATACTAAACTGTATTTTGGAAGAAGTAGCAGAGTCATATATATGAGTGCTTACATTCACGCAGAGAGGGCAATTATGGGGTGGTGTTTTGTAGGCATGCAAATCTCTAGTTGCGAAGAAGTTAAGAGTAATAGGAAAGCTTACAGTCTCACAGAGAAAGCAACCCTTGGGGGCCGGTTTGTAGTTCTGCTAAATTCTATTTTGGATGAAGTGTGAATCATAAATGGGAACGCTAACATTCACTCAGAGAAAGCAAGGTTGCGGTGGTGATTTTCAGTCACACTAAACTGGAGTTTGGAGGAAGTACGAGAATAAAAGAATGCTTACATTCACTCAGAAAAAGCAACGTTGGGGAGGTGGTTGGTAGGTGTACTATACTTTGGAAGAAGTACGAGCGTGATGCATAGGAACACTTACATTCATGCAAACTATGGGGTGGCCTTTTGTTGGCATGCTAAACTATGTCCCAAAGTCATATATAGGAAAGCTTATAGTGAGAGAAAGCAACTCTCGGGCGGTGTTTTGTAGGTCCGGCAAATTGCATTTTGAAAGCAGTCCGAGATTCATACAAGGGAAGGCCTATATCCACTCAGAGAAAGCAATGTTAGGCTGGTGGTTTGTAGGCATACTAAACTGTATTTTGGAACTCGTATGTATGACTCTCACACTTGATCCAAATTAGAGTTCACCAGGCCTATAAACCACATCCTGAGAGTTGCTTTCTCTAGGTGAATGTAAGCTTTCCTATGTAAAACTCTCGAACTTCTTCCAAACTAAAGTTTAGCATGCCAACAATACACCACCGCATCGTTGCTTTCTCTGAGTGAACATAAGCATTTCCTTATATGAATCATTTTTTCCAAAATAGAATTTAGCAGACCTACAAACCAGTCCCCGATGGTTGATTTAGCTATGTGACTGTAATTTTCCCCAGATATGACTCTCAAACTTCCTCCAAAGTATAGATTAACATGCGTACATACACCACCCAACAGTTTCTTTCTCTGCGTGAATGTAACTGTTCATATATATGACTCTCCTACTTCTTCCGACCTACAGTTATTATGCCTACAAACCACCACCCAAACGTTGTGTTCTCTCCGTGAATGTAAGCTTTCCCATATTTGACTCTCACAATTGCTGCTAATTAGTGTTTAGAGGCTTGCAAAGCTGTCCCGAGTGTTGTTTTCTCTAGGTGACTGTAGCTATCCTATATAACACTCTGGAAGTCCTTTCAAACTGCAGTTTAGCATGCCAACAACACATCACCCCATAGTTTCTTTCTCTGCATAAATGTAAGCGTTTGTGTATATAACTCTTGTACGTCTTTCAAAATACAATTTAGCAGACCTAAAAATCACTCGCCAAGAGTTGCTTTCTCTAAGTGACTGTCAGCTTTCCAACTTCTTCCAATCTATAGTTTAGCATGCCTGCACTACAGCACCCCGTATTTGCTTTCTCTGTGTTAATGTAAGCGTTCCTATGTATGTCTCTCGTACCTCTTCCAAAGTAGAGTTTAGTATGCTCAAAAACAGCCACCCCAACGTTGCTTTCTCTGAGTGAGTGTAAGCGTTCCTGTATATGATTCGAACACTTCATTGAAAATAGAGTTTAGCAGGCCTACGAACCACCCGCAGAGAGTTGCTTTCTCTAAATGACTGTAAGCTTTCCAGATATGACTCTCGAACATCCTCCAATCTATCGTTTAGTAGGCATACAAACATCACTCCATAGTTGCTTTCTCTGCATGAATGTAAGCGTTCCTATAAATGATTCTCGTCCTTCTTCCAAACTAGAGTTTAGTATGCCTACAAACCACAACCCCATCGTTGATTTCTCCGAGTGAATGTACCCAGTCCCCCATATGACTCTCCCCCTTCTTCCAAAGTAGAGTTTTGCAGGCCTACAAATCATCCCCCGAAAGTTGGTTTCTATAAATGACGGTACGCTTTCCTATACATTACTCTTTAACTTCTTGCAAAATAGAGATTTGCATGGCTACAAAAAAGCCACCCCATAATTGCTTTCTCTGCATGAATGTAAGCGTTCCCATATATCATTCTCCTACTTCTTCCAAACTAGAGTTCAGTATGCCTACAAACCACCACACCATCGTTGCTTTCTCTGAGTGAATGTAAGCCTTCCCATATATGACTCTCACTCTGAAACCAAAATAGAGTTTGGCACACCTACATTCCACACCCAGAGATTTGCTTTAAGCGACTCTAAGCTTTCTTATATGTGATTGTCAAACTTCGTCCAAACTAGAGTTTAGCATGCCTAGAAACCACCCCACAGTTGCTTTCTCTGCATGAATGTAAGCGTTCATATACATGACTCTCGTACTTCCTCCAAAATACAGTTTAGAATGCCTACAAACCACCACCCAAACGTTGCGTTCTCTGAATGAATGAAAGCATTCCCATGTTTGACTCTCACAATTGATGCAAAGTAGAGTTTAGCAGGCCAAGAAAGGCTCTCCCGAGAGTTACTTTCTCTAGGTGACTGTAAGCTTTCCTAAATAAGACTCTCCTACTTCTTCCAAACTACAGGTTAACATGCCCACAAAACATCACCCCATGGTTTTTTCTTTGCATGAATGTAAGCATTAGTATATATGACTCTGGTACTTCTTTCAAAATACAATTTAGCAGACCTAAAAATCACCCACCAAGAGTTGCTTTCTCTAAATGACTGTTCAGGTTTGGAACTTCTTCCAAACTATAGCATGCTTACAAAACACCACCCCGTAGTTGCTTTCTCTGTGTGAATGTAAGCGTTCCCAAATATCATTCTCGTACTTCTTCCAAACTATTTAGTATGCCTACAAAAACCACCCCAGTGTTGTTTCTCTGAGGGAATGTAAGCGGTCCCATGTTTGACTCTCACACTTCATCCAAATTAGAGTTTAGCATGTGTACAAAAAAATCTCCCGAGAGTTGCTTTCCCTAGGTGACGGTAATCTTTCCTGTATAAGGTTCTCCAACTTCTTCCAAACTACAGTTTAGCATGCCTACAAAACCTGACGCCATAAGTGCTTTCTCTGTGTGAATGTAAGTGTTCCTATATAGGACTCTCGTACTTCTTCCAAACTACAGTTTAGTATGCCCTACAAACCACCACCCAAACGTTGTTTTCTCTGAGTGAATGTAAGCGTTCCCATATATGACTCTCACACTTCAACCAAAATAACTCTATTTCAACCAAAATAACTCTACATTCCACACCCAGAGAGTTGCTTTCTCTACGTGACTGTAAACTTTCCTATATATGACTCTCAAACTTCGTCCAAACTAGAGTTTTGCAAGCCTACAAAACACCACCCCATAGTTGCATTCGGTGCCGGAATGTGAGCGGTTCTACATGTGATTCTCTTGCTTCTTCTAGGAACCACAACCACAACGTTGCTTTCACTGAGTTCCCATATATTATTCTAACACTTCATTGAAAATAGAGTTTAGCAGGCCTACGAAACACCCCCGAGGGTTGCTTTCTCTAAGTGACTGTAAGCTTCCCAGATATGGCTCTCGAACTTCCTCCAAACTATATTTTAGTAGGCATACAAACATCACTCCATAGTTGCTTTCTCTGCGTGAAGGTAAGCGTTCCTATATACGATTCTCGTACTTCTTCCAAACTAGAGTTGACTATGCCTACAAATCACAATCCCATCGTTGATTTCTCTGAGTGAATGCACGCGGTCCCCAATATGACTCTCTCCCACTTCCAAACTGGCGTTTTGCAGGTGTACAAAACATCCCCCGAGAGTTGGTTTCTATGACTGTACCCTTTCCTATATATTACTCCTTAACTTCTTCCAAACTAGAGATTAGCATGGCTACAAAAACGCCACCCCATAATTGCTTTCTCTACGCGAATGTAAGCATTCCCATATATCATTCTCCTACTTCTTCCAAACTAGAGTTTAGTATGCCTACAAACCACCACGCCGTCGTTGCTTTCTCTGAGGGAATGTAAGCCTTCCCATATATGACTCTCACTCTTAAACCAAAATAGAGTTTAGGAGGCCTACATTCCACACCCAGAGATTTGCTTTCTCTAAGTGACTCTAAGCTTTCTTATATGTGATTCTCAAACTTCGTCCAAACTAGAGTTTAGCATGCCTATAAAACACCACCCCATAGTTACTTTCAGTGCATCAAAATGTATGTGCTCCTATATGTGATTCTCGTGCTTCTTCCAAACTGCAGTTTAGTAAGCCTACAAACAACCCCATCGTTGCTTTCTCTGAGTGAATGTAAGCGTTCTCATATATGACTCTCACACTTCAACCAAAACAGGGTTTTGCAGGCCTACAAACCACCCGCCAAGACTTGCTTTTTCAAAGTGGCTGTTACCTTTCCTATATAGGACTCTGGAACTTCTCCCAAGCTAGACTTTAATATGTCTACCTGACACTACTCCGTAGTTGCTCTCGCTGTGTGAATGTAAGCGTTCCTATATATGAGTCTTGTACCTCTTCTTAACTAACATCTGGCATGCCAAAATAACACTCCCCCATAGTTGCTTTCTTTGAGTCAATGTAAACATTCCTATATATGTCTCTCGCACTTCTTCCAAACTAGAGTTGAATAAGTCTACAAACCAATCCCCGACAGCTGTTTTCTCTGAACGAATTTAAGCGTTCCTATATATGACTATGGCACTTCCTCCAAACTAGAGTTTAGAAAGCCTACACTCCACCCCTGTTCTTTGCTTTCTCTAAGTTACTGTATGCTTTCCTATACATGGCTCTCGAAATTTTCCAAACTAGAGTTAGCATGCCTACTATACACCTACACATAATTGCTTTGTCTGAGTGAATATAATCCTTCCTATATATGACTGTCGCACTTTTTCCAAATTAGAGTGTAGCCAGCCTGGAAAGCACCCCTTATAGTTGCTTTCATTGAGTGAATGTTAACATTCCTATGTATGACTCTCGCAACTTTTCCAATCTAAGATTTTAGCAATGCTACAAATCCCCCGCCGAGAGTTCCTATACATAACTGTCCTCTTTTTCCAAGCTAGAGTTTAGGAAGCCTAGAATCCGTCCCCCCGTAGACGCTTTATGTGAACGTAAGCGTTCCTATATATGACTCTCGCCTTCCTCCAAACTAGAGCTTAGCAAGCCTACAAACCAACTCCCTATAATTGCTTTCTCTGAATGAATGATATCATTCCTATATAAGACTCTCGAACTTCTTCCAAACCAGAGTTTAACAAGCCAAAAAAGCACCCCCCATAGATGCTTCCTCTAACTCAAAGCTAATATTCCTATATATGATTCAGCTTCTTCATCCAAACTAGAGTAAGGCAAGCCTACAAATCACACATCAATAGTTGCTTTCTATAAGTAAATGTAAGCATCCCTATATATGACTATAGCAATTCTTCCAAACTGGAGTTTAGCAAGCCTACAGACCCCAGGACTCCACTCCATAGTACCCTGGGCATTGGCGCCTGCCTGTCATGCAGGACATAGGGGCGGACGCTCATCTCAGACACGGCATTGGTGGATTGTAGGCTTTTTTAAGTTTTTGAATTGAAGAACTCTTAGAATTGGAATTCGGTTTAGGGTAAGGTTAGGTGTTAGGGACTAGGATTAGATTTAGGGGTTAGGGTTTTAGGTTAGAATTAGGGTTAGGATTACTGTTAGGGTTAGAGATTAGGATTATGTTTAGTGGTTGGGTTTAGGTTTAGGGTGAGAGGCAAGAGTAAGGGTCAGGGATTAGGGTTACTGTTAGGAGTTAGATTCAGGGCTTACGAAGGGTTTGGTTTAGTGATAGGGTTAGGGCTTACATTTAACGGTGTGTGTTAGGGCACGGGCCCCGTCTAATGTACAGGGCACTGTGGGTGTGGAGCAAGGCTGCGTCCCCAGTTCATCTTACCCTTGGTGTTGGGCTTCAACTGTCACGCAGGACAAAGGCAGAGGCTCATGAAACGCATGGTTAGGATTAAGGTTTAAGGTTAGGGTCAAGGTTGAGGGTTAGGGTGAGGGTTAACAGTTAGAGTTAGGGTAAGGGGGTTAGGGATAGGGTTAGGGTTAAGGGTTAGGTTTATGGTTCAGGTTTAAGGTTAGCATTAGAGGGTAGGGTTAGTGTAACTGTAGGTCAGTGTTGCGGTTAGATCTCTAGGCATTAGGGTAAAGGTCAGGGTTAGGGTTAAGAGTTAGGGTTAAGTTTAATATTTAAGGATTGGTATTAGGGTTGAGGGTTAGGGTTAAGATTATGGGTAATGACTCAGGATCAAAGGTTAGGGTTATTTTTAGGCGTAGGGTTAGCGTAAGGGGTTAGGGTTAGTGTTAGTGTTGTTGGCAGGGATAAGGTTAGGGTTGGTGTTTCAGAATTAGGGATTAGGTGTTATGGTTATGGCTAGGAGTTAGCGTTAGATTTACGGTATAGGTCTTGTTCTCAGGGTGTCATGCATTAACGTTAAGATAAGGGGTTAAAGTTAGGGTTACGGTGAGCTTTACCTGTTAAGGTGAGCAGTAGGATCAGGGTTAGGTGTTATGTTCTGGGTTAGGGTTATGGGTGAGGGGTAGGGTTTATCCTTAGGGCACGGGCCCTGTATGCACTAGGAGGCGAAGTTAGGGGTCTGTGATGGTCGCTGGGAACCCACTCTATCGCACGCAGTGTATGGGCCTCTGGGTTTCATGCAGGACACTGTGGCAGAGCCGGCTTTCATGCATGGCTTAGTAGGATTGTAGGCTTTCAAAACTCTGAGAAAGCAAGAAGTCTGAGAATTAGATTTCGGGTTAGGATTACGGCACGGTTTAGGGATGAAGATTAGTGGTTAGGGTGAGGGCTTAGGGTTAGGGGTTAGGGTTAGGGTTAGGGTTGCTGGTAGGGTGAAGGTTAGGTTTGACGTTTTAGAATTAGGGATGAGGTGTTACGGTTATGACTATGGTTTAGGATTAGAATTACGGGATAGGGCTTCTTCTCAAGGTGTTATGCATTCACGTTAAGTTAAGGGGCTAAGTTAGGGTTACGGGGAGGTTTATGTTTTAAGGTGAGCAATAGGATCATGGTTAGGTGTTATGTTCAGGGTGAGGGTTATCTGTTAGGGGCAGTGTTTATACTTAGCGTACGGGCCCTGTCTGCACTGGGCGGGGGGCGGGGGTTAGGGGGATGGGATTGTCCCCGGGAACACACTCTATCGTACGCTGGGTATGGGCTCCTGGGTTTCATGCAGGACACAGTGGCAGAGCCCCCTTTTACTCATGGCATGGGAGGATTGTAGGCTTTCTAAACTCTGAGAAAGCAAGAACTCTGAGAATTAGATTTAGGGGTAGGATTCTGGTAATGTTTAGGGATGAAGATTAGTGTCAGGGTGGGGTCTTGGGTTAGGGGTTGGGGTTAAATGTTAGTGTTAGGTTTAACAGTTACAGTTAGGTTTACGGTTAAGTCTCAGGGTTCGGGTTAAGGTTTGGGTTTAGCGTTTGGCACAGGGGTAGGCTTCAGTGTTAGCTTCATGGTTAAAGATTAGGAGTAGGGTTAGTGTGAGGGTTAAGGGTAAGGGTCAAGATTAAGGGTTCAGTTTGGGGTTAGGCTTAGGTTTAGGGTTAGGGGTCAAGGGTCAGGTTTAGGGTTAAGTGTTGGGCTTAGGGTTGGGGTTTAGTGTTAAGTTTATCGTTAAGGATTAGTGTTAGGGTCAGGGTTAAATGTTTGGGTGCGGGTAATGGTTAGGGTCAGGGTTAAGGTTTATGGATAGGGTTAGTGTTAAGGGTTTACGGGTAGGTTTACGGTTCAGGGTTAGAGTTAGCATTAGGGCTTAAGGTTAGGATTAGGTGGTAGGTTAGATTTTAGGGTTAGATCTAGGCGTTAGAGTAAGGGTTAAGAGATAGGGTTAGGTTTAATGCTTAGGATTAGGGTTAGGGTTTTGGGTTAAAGTAAGTGTTAGGGGTTAGGTTGAAGGATCAAAGGTTAGGGTTATTTTTAGCTGTAGTGTTAGGGTTAGGGATAAGGGATCCCATTACCATTAAGGGCCTTCCTTACTGTAGGGTTAAGGGTTAGGCTTAGAGTTAAAGGTTAAGATTTAGGGTGAGGGTTAACGGTTAGGGTAAAGGTTAAGCGTTAGGGTTAGGGATTAGTGATTAGGGTTTTATGTTAGTGTTAGGGTTAGCGGTTAGGAGTTAGTGTTTTATGAAGGGGTATGGTTAGAATTAGGATTGGGGTTAGTGTTAGGGTTAGGTTTAGGAGTTAGGTTTAGGGTAAAAGGATAGGATTAGCGTTAAGGGTTGGGCTCAGTTTTAGGGTTAAAGTTTAGTGTTAGGGTTAATGTTTAGTGTTATGGTCCAGTTTAAGTGTTAGGGTGAGGGTTAACGGTTAGGATTAGGCTTAGAGGTTGGGGATATAGTGAGGGTTCAGTGTTAGGGTTAGGTTTAGGGTTCAGGGTTAAGGTTAGCTGTAGGGGTTATGGTTAGGGTTAGGTGTTAGGTTAGTGTCAGGGTTAGGTCTAGTCGTGAGGGTAAGGTTTAGGGTTAGCTTTAAGAGCTAGGGTTAGGTTTAATGGATAGGATTAGGATTAGGGTTAAGGGTTAGGGTAAGGCTTAGGGGTTAGGGTGAAGGGTTAAGGGTTTTTGTTAGGCATAGCGTTGGGGTTAGAAGTAAGGGTTACTGTCAGTGTTAGGGTTGTAGGCAGGGTTACGGTTAGAGTTAGCGGTTTAGAATTAGGGTTAGGGATTAGGTGTTACAGTGACGACTAGGAGATAGGGTTAGAATTATGGGATAGGGGTTGTTCTCAGGGAATGGGTTATGCACTAACGTTAGGATAAGAGGTTAAAGTTAGGCTCACGGTGAGGTTTACGTGCTAAGGGGAGAAATAGGAACAGGGTTAGGTGTTATGTTCACGGTGAGGGATATCTGTTACAGGTATTGTTTATGCTTAGCGCACGGGCCCTGTCTGCCTTAGGCGGGGGTGGGGGGAGGTTAGGGGACTGGGATTGTCACCAGGATCCCACTGTATCGTACTCTGGGTATGGGCCCGTGGGTTTGATGCAGGACATAGTGGTAGAGCCTCCTTTCACGCATGGCATGGGAAGATTGCAGGCTTTCTAAACTCTAAGAAAGCAAGAAGTCTGAGAATTAGATTTAGGGTTAGGATTATGGTTAGGGTTAAGGATGAAGTTTAGTGTTAGGGTGAGGGCTTAGGGTTAGGGATTAGGGTTAGGGTTAAAGGTTACTCTTAGGTTTAACGGTTACAGTTCGGTTTAGGGTTGAGGTTTACGGTTAGGGTTAAGATGAGGGGTTAGGGTTTGGTAAAGGGTTAGGGTTAGGTACAGGGTTAGGGTTAAGTGTTAGGTTTACGGTTGAAGATTAGGATTAGGGTTAGGATTAAAGGTTAGCGTGAGAGTTAACGGTTAGGGTTAAGGTTAAGTGTTAGGGTTAGGGTTTAGGTTTAGGGTTAAGGGTTAGGGTTAGCTTTAGGGTTCGAGTTATGTGTTAGGGTTTGTGTTAGAGGTTAGGGTTAGCTTTACTGGTCACGGTTAGGGTTACGTTTAGGGGTTAGCATTAGGGTTAAGGATTAGGTTTAGGGTAAGGGTTTAGAGTTAGTGTTGGGCTTTAGGCTCGGGGCTTAGGTTCAGGGTCAGGGGTTAGGGTTGGTGGTAGGGCTTATATTTATCGGTCAGTTTAAGGGCACAGGACCTGGTTAATCTACGGTGAGAGGGGTGCGGTCGGAGTCATCACGAAAGCACAACATCATTCCCTGGGCCCTGGGACAAGACCTACATGCAGGACTCAGGCGGAGCCTCATCTCACACATGGCATGGCTGTATTGTAGGCTTGCTTCACTCGGGAATGGAAGTAGTGTGAGAATTAGGGTTAGGGTTGGGGTTAGGGGTTTCGAGTTAGGGGTTAGGCTTGGAGTCAGGGTTAGGTGCTAGGGATTAGTGGTTAGGGTTAGAGTTAGTGTTACGGGTTAGGTGTTAACTCTGGTTTAGGGGGCCAGGGTAAGGTTTAGGTTTGGAGTTAGCGTTAGGGTTAGGCGTTAGGGTTAAGGGATAGGGTTAGGGTTAAGGGTTAGGCTTAGGGTAAGGGTTCAGGTTTAGGGTTAGGGTCAGGGTTAAGGGTTAGGGTGAGGGTTAACAGTTAGGGATAGGGTTAGGGGGTTAGGGATAGGATTAGGGTTAAGGGTTAGGTTTATGGTTCAGGTTTAAGGTTAACATTAGGGGGTTAGGGTTAGTGTTAACTGTAAGTCAGTGTTAGGGTTAGATCTCTAGGCATTAAGGTAAAGGTTAGGTTTAAGGTTAAGTGTTAGGGTTATGTTTAATGGTTAGGCTTGGGATTAGGGTTAAGTGTTAGGGTTAAGGTTAGGGGTTATGACTAAGGATCAACGGTTAGGGTTATTTTTATGCGTAGGGTTAGGGTAAGGTGTTAGGGTTAGTGTTAGTGTTGTTGGTAGGGTTAAGGTTAGGGTTGGCGTTTCAGAATTCGGGATCAGGTGTTATGGTTATGGCTAGGAGTTAGCGTTAGAATTACAGTATAGTGCTTTTTCTCAGGGTGTCATGCATTAACGTTAAGATAAGGTGTTA
Source organism: Eulemur rufifrons (assembly GCF_041146395.1). NCBI lineage: Eukaryota > Metazoa > Chordata > Mammalia > Primates > Lemuridae > Eulemur > Eulemur rufifrons. Next base: position 645,311 of record NW_027182817.1, read on the forward strand.
AAGTTAGGGTTATGGTGAGCTTTACCTCTTAAGGTGAGCAGTATGATCAGGGTTAGGTGTTATGTTCTGGGTTAGTCTTATGGGTGAGGGGTAGGGTTTATGCTCTGGGCACGGGCCCTGTATGCACTAGGAGGCAAAGATAAGGGTCTGTGATGGTCGCTGGTAACCTACTCTATCGTATGCAGTGTATGGGCCTCTGGTTTCCTGCAGGACACTGTCGCAGAGCGGGCTTTCATGCATGGCTTAGTAGGATTGTAGGCTTTCAAAACTCTGAGAAAGCAAGAAGTCTGAGAATTAGATTTCGGGTTAGGATTACGGCACGGTTTAGGGATGAAGATTAGTGTTAGGGTGAGGGCTTAGGGTTAAGGGTTAGGGTTAGGGTTAGGGTTGATGGTAGGTTGAAGTTTAGGGTTGGCACTTTAGAATATGGATGAGGTGTTATGGTTATGGCTAGGGGTTAGGTTTAGAATTATGGGATAGGGCTTCTTCTTTGGGTGCTATGCATTAACGTTAACATAAAGGTATAAATTAGTGTTATGGTTAGGTTTATGTTTTAAGGTGAGCAACAGGATCAGGGTTAGGTTTTATGTTTTGAGTTAGGGTTATCTGTTAGGGATAGTGTTTTTGCTTAGCGCACGGGCCCTGTCTTCACCAGGAGGGGGGGGTTAGGGACTAGGATTGCCACTGGGAACCTGCTCTATCATGCACTAGTTATGGGCCCCCGGGTTTCTTGCAGGACACAGTGGCAGAGCCTCCTTTTACTCATGACATGGGAGAATTGTAGGCTTTCTAAACTCTGAGAAAGCAAGAAGTCTGAGAATTAGATTTAGGGGTAGGTTTATGGTAATGTTTAGGGATGAAGGTTAGTGTTAGGGTGCGTTCTGAAGGTCAGTGGTTAGGGTTAAAGGTTAGCGTTAGGTTTAACCGTTACAGTCAGGTTTATGGTTATGTTTTAGGGTTAGGGTTAAGGTTAAGGTTTAGCGTTTGGTACAGTGTTAGGCTTAAGTTTTAGCTTTAGGGTTAAAGATTAGGATTAGGGTTAGGGTTAAGGGCTAGTGTGAGGGTTAATGATAAGGATCAAGACTAAGGGCTAGGGTTTTTGTTAGTGTTAGGAATAAGTCTTCGTGTAGGCTTTAGGGTTAGCGTTAAGTGTTATGGTTAGGGTTAGGTTTAGGGTTCATGGTTAGTGTTATGTTTAGGGGTTAGTGTTAGGGTTAGGGATTAGGTTTAGGGTAAGGTTTTAGAGTTCGTGTTCAGCGTTACGGTCGGAGCTTATGTTTACGGTTAGGGGTTAGTGTTAGTGTTAGGGCTGAGATTTAGCTTTTAGTTTAAGGGCACAGGACCTGTTTTATCTACGGTGAGAAGGGTGCTGTCGGAGTCTCCACGAAAGCACAAAATCGTTCCCTGATCCTTGGGAAAGGACCTACATGCAGGACTCAGGTGGAGCCTCATCTCACGCATAGTATAGCTGTATTGTAGGCTTGCTTCACTCTGAGAATGGAAGTAGTGTGAGAATCAGGGTTAGGGTTTGGGTTAGGGGTTTGGAGTTTGGGATTATGGTTCGAGTCAGGGTTAGGTCCTAGGGATTAGGAGTTAGGGTTAGTGTTAGGGATAGGGGTTAGTTGTTGGGTTTGGGTTAGGGTGCTAGGGTTAGGTTTAGGGTTGGGGTTAATATTAGGGTTAGCGTTTAGGGTTAAAGGATAGGATTATGGTTAAGGGTTTGGCTTAGGGTTAGGGTTAAGGGTTAGTGTTAAGGTTTAGGGTTAAGTTCAGGGTTACGTGTTAGGGTGAGGGTTAACAGTTAGGGTTATGGTTAGGGTCTTAGGGATAGGGTTAGGGTTAGAGTTAGGGGTTAGGATTAAGGGGAAGTGTTAGGGTTATTTTTAGGCATAGTTTTAAAGTTAGGGGCTAGGGTAATGTTTGGTTTGATGGTAGGTTTAAGGTTAGGGTTAGCAGTTTAGAATTCGCATTAGGGATTAGGTGTTATGGTTATGGCTTGGAGTTAGGGTTAGAATTCAGAGATAGGAGTTGTTCTCAGGGTAAGTGTTATGCATTAACGTTATGATAAGGGGTTAAATTTAGGGTTATGGTGAGATTTACATTTTAAGGTGAGCAATGGGATCAGGGTCAGGTGTTATGTTCAGGGTTATGGTTAGGGGTGAGGGGTAGGGTTTATGCTTACGACTCGGGCCCTGTCTGCACTAGGCAGGGGGGGAGGGGTTTGGGGTTGCGATTGTCGTCGGGAACCCACTCTAGTGTATGCTGAGTATGGGCACTGGGGTTTCCGGCAGGACACAGTGGTAGAGCCTCCTTTTATTCATGGCATGGGAGGATTGTAGGCTTTCTAACGCTGAGAAAGCAAGAAGTCTGATAATTAGATTTAGGGTTAGGATTATAGTTAGGGTTAGGAATGAGGTTAGTGCTAGGGTGAGGGATTAGGGCTAGGGATTATGGGTAGAGTAAAGGTTAAATGTTAGAGTTAGGTTTAACGGTTACAGTTAGGTTTAGGGTTACGTTTTAGGGTGAGGGTTATGGTTAGGGGTTAGGGTTTGGTACAGGGTTAGGGTTAAGTGTTAGGTTTAGGGTTAAAGATTAAAATTCGGATTAGGGTTGACGGTTAGTGTGAGTGTTAATGGTTAGGTTTGTGTTTAAGGGTTAGGGTTAGGGTTTAGGGCTAGTGTTAAGCGTTCGTGTTAGATTTAGGGTTAGAGTAAAGTGTTATGGTTAGGGTTATGGGTTAGCATTAGGGTTAAAGGTTAAGGGTTAGGTTTATTTTCAGGCACAGGGTTAGGATTAGGTGTTAGGGTTAGTGTTACCGTTAAGGTTTTTTGTACGCTTAAGGTTAGGTTTAGCAGTTTAGAATTAGGGTTAGGGATTAGGTGTTATGGTTATGGTAAGGAGTTAGGGTTAGAATTATGGCATAGGGGTTGGTCTCAGGGTCAGTTTTATGCTTAAAGTTAGGGTAAGCGGTTAAAGTTAGTGTTACGGTGAGCTTTACGTGTTAAGGTGAGCAATAGGATCAGGGTTAGGTTTTATGTTCAGGGTTAGGGTTATGGGTGAGGGGTAGAGTTTATACTTAGGGTTAGGGTTAGGGTTAGCGTTTAGGCTTAAGGATCAAGGGTTAGGGTTAGGGTTAGTGTTAGGGCTGTTGGTAGGGTTAAATTTAGGGTTAGCAGCTTACAATTAGGTATTAGGTTTTACAGTTATGAATAAGAGTTAGGGTTAGAATTATGGGATAGGTGTTGTCCTCAGGGTAAGTATTATTCATTAACGTTAGGATAAGGGGTTAGGGTTAGGGTTATGGTGAGTTTTACATGTTAAGGTGAGCAATAGGATCAGGGTCAGATGTTATGATCAGGGTTATGGTTATGGGTTAGGGGCAGTGTTTATGCTTAGGGCACAGGCCCTGTCTTCACTAGGTGGGGGGGCTCGGAGGCTGGGATTGTCACCAGGAACCCACTCTATCGTATGCTGGGTATGGGCCTCTGGGTTTCATGCAGGGCACAGTGGCAGAGCCTCCTTTCATGCATGGCATGGGAGGATTGTAGGCTTTCTAAACTCTGAGAAAGCAAGAAGTCTGAGAATTAGATTTAGGGTTAGGATTACGGTTAGGGTTAGGGATGAAGTTTAGTGTTAGGGAGAGGGCTTAGTGTTAGGGATTAGGGTTTGGTACAGGGTTAGGGTTAAGTGTTCGGCTTAGGGGTAAAGATTAGGATTAGTGTTAGGTTTAAGGGTTAGCTGAGGGTTAACGGTTAGGGTTAAGGTGAAGGGTTAGGGTTAGGGTTTAGGGTTAGGATTAGGGGTTCGTGTTAGGTTTAGGGTTACACTTAAGTGTTAGGGTTTAGGTTCAGGTTTAGGGTTCATGGTTAAGGTTATGTTTAGGGGTTAGGTTTAGGGGTTAGGTTTGGTGTAAGGGTATAGTGTTAGTGAAGGGAGTTTGGGTCAGGGTTTCTGTTTAGGGTAGGGATTAGTGTTAGGACTTAGATTTAGCGATTAGTTTAAGGTCAGAGGACCTGTTTAATCTATGGTGAGAAGGGTGTGGAATCGGTCGCTGAGACACCACAGCATTGTACCCTGGGCCTTGGGCTCAGACCTACATGCAGGAATCAGGGGGAGCCTGTTCTCATGCATAGCATGGTTGTATTGTAGGCTTGGTTAACTCTTAGAATGGAAGAAGTGTGAGAATTAGGGTTATGGTTAGGGTTAGGGATTTGGGTTTAGGAGAGAGTGTTCAAATGAGGGTTAGGGGTTAGGCATTAGGGGTTAGGGTTAGTGTTAGGGTTAGGGGTTGGGGTGAGGGTTGGGTTAGGGGCTAGGGTTAGGTTTAGGGTTGGGGTTAGTGTTAGCGTTCGAGTTAGGGATTAGAGTTAGGGTTAAGAGTTTGGCTTAGGGTTCAGGTTAAGGGTTAGGGTTATGGTTAAAGATTAGTGTTAGTTTAAACAGTTACAGTTAGGTTTAGGGTTAAATTTTAGGGTGAGGGCTTTTTAAACTCTGAGAGAGGAAGACGTCTGAGATTAAGATTTAGGGATAGGATTATGGTTAGGATTAGGGATGACGATTAGTGTTAGGGTGAGGGCTTAGGGTTAAGGGTTAGGGTTAGAGTTAGGGTTAAGGTTAGTGTTAGTTTTAACGGTTAAAGTTAGGTTTAGGGTTAAGGTTTATTGTCAGGGTTAAGGTCAGGGGTTAGGGTTTCGTACAGGGTAAGAGTTAAGTGTTAGGTTTAGGGTTAAAGATTAGCATTATGGTTAGTGTTAAAGGTTAGTGTGAGGGTAAAAGTTTAGGGTTAAGTTTAAGGGCTAGGGTTAGGGGTTAGTGTTAGGGTTAAGGGGTCTTGTTAGGTTTAGGGTTACAGTTAAGTGTTAGGGGTTACGGTTAGGCTTAGGGTTCATGGTTAGTGTAACATTTAGGGGTTAGGGCTAGGGTTAAATGATAGTGTTAGAGTTAAGGCTTAGGCTTTGGGTAAAGGTTTAGGGATAGGTTTACGGGTTAGGGTTAGTGTCAGGGTTAAATGTTAGGGTGAGAGTTAACAGTTATGGTTAGGGTTATTGGTTAGGGGTTGTGTTTATGCTTAGGGCACGTGCCTTGTCTGCACTAGGCGGAGAGGTTAGGGGGCTAGCATATTCGCCGGGAAATCACTCTATCGTATGCTGGGTATTGGCCCCTGGACACAGTGGCAGGGCCTCCTTTCACACATGGCATGGGAGGATTATAGGCTTTCTAAACTCTGAGAAAGAAAAAGTCTGAGAATTAGATTTAGGGTTAGGATTATGGTTAGAATTAGGGATGAAGTTTAGTGTTAAGGTGATGCCTTAGGGTTAGGGGTTAGGTTTAGGGTCAGAGTTAAAGGTCAGTGTTAGGTTTAACAGTTACAGTTAGGTTTAGCGTTAAGGTTTAGTGTTAGGGTTCAGTTTAGGGGATAGGTTTTGGTACAGGTTAAGGTTTAAGTGTTAAGTTTAGAGTTAAAGATTACAATTAGGGTTAGGTTTAAAGGTAAGTGTGAGGATTAACGGTTAGGGTTAAGCATGAGGGTTAGGGATTAGGTTTAGTGTTAAGGGTTTATGTTAGTTTAGGGTTAGAGTTAAGTGTTATGGTTAGGGTTAGGGGTTAGGGTTAGATATAGGGTGCATGGTTAGGGTTACGTTTAGGGGTTAGGGTTACGGGTTAGGTTTAGGGTGAGTGTTTGGTGTTAGTGTTGGGCATTAGGATAAGGTCTTAGGTTTAGGGTTAGCGTTTAGGTTTAGTGTTAGGGCTTAGATTTAGCGGTTAGTTTAAGGGCACAGGACCTGTTTAATCTATGGTGAGAAGGGTGCAGAATTGGTCCCCTTGACACCACACCATCGTACCTGGGCCTTGGGCCCAGACCTACATGCAGGACTCAGGCGGAGCCTCTTCTCACTCATGGCATGGCTCTATTGTAGGCTTGGTGAACTCTGAAAATGGAGGAAGTGTGAGAATTAGGGTTATGGTTATGGTTAATTGTTTGGGGTTAGGGGTTAGGGTTCGAGTGTGGTTCAGGGGTTAGAAATTAGGAGTTAGTGTTAGTGTTAGGGTTAGGGGTTAGGGGTTAGTGTTGGTTTAGGGGCTAGGGTTAGATTCAGAGTTAGGGTTAGTGTTAGGGTTAGGGTTAGGGATTATGGTTAGGGTTAGGAATTAGGGTTAGGGTTAGGCTTCAGGGATAGGATTAGGGTAAAGGGTTAAGGCTTAGGGTTAGCATTAGGGATTAGGGTTAGGGTTAAATGTTAGGGTTTTGGTCTGATTTAAGGGTTAGGGTGAGCGTTAACAGTTAGGGTTAAGGTTAATTGTTAGGATTGGGGGTTAGGCTTAAGGATTCGTATTAGGGTTAGGGTATAAGGGTGAGACTTATGTCTTATGGTTAGGGACAGGGCTTTTGGTTAGGGATAAGGGTTAGGAGTTAGGGTTACTTTTAGGCATAGGGTAGGATTAGGGGTGAGGGTTAGGGTTAGGGCTAGTGTTAGGGTTGTTGGTAGTGTTAAGGTTAGGGTTAGCAGTTTAGAATTAGGGTTAGGGATTAGGTTTTATGGTTATGGCTAAGATTTAGGGTTAGAATTATGGGATAGGCGTTGTTCTCAGTGTAAGTGTTATGCATTAACTTTAGGAGATGTGGTTAAAGTTAGGGTTACAGTGTGGTCTACATGATAAGGTGAGCAGTAGGATCAGGGTTAGGTGTTACATTCAAGGTTAGGGTTATATGTTAGGCGTACTTTTTATGCTTAGGGCACGGGCCCTGTCTGCACTAGGCGGGAGGATTAGGGGTCTAGGATTGTGGCCGAGAACTTTCTCTATCGTACACTGGGTATGGGTCCCTGGGTTTCATGCAGGACACAGTGGCAGAGCCTCTTTTCACGCATGGCATGGGAGGATTGTAGGCTTTCTAAACTCTGAGAAAGCAAGAAGTCTGAGAATTAGATTTAGGGATAGGATTATGGTTAGTGTTAAGGATAAAGTTTAGCATTAGGGTGAGGGCTTAGGGTTAGGGGTTAGAGTTACGGTCAGGGTTAAAGGTTAGTGTTAGGTTTAATGGTTACAGTTAGCTTTAGGGTCAAGTGTTAGGGTTAAGGTTAAGGTTAGGGGTTAGGTTTTGGTACAGGGTAAGGGTTAACTGTTAGGTTTAGGGTTAAAGATTACGATTAGGGTTAGGTTTAAGGGTTAGTGTGAGAGTTAACGGTTAGGGTTAAGGTTAAGTGTTAGGGTTAGTGGTTAAGTTTAGGTTTATGTGTTCGTGTTAGGTTTAGGGTTAGAGTTAAGTGTTATGGTTAGGGTTTGGGGTTAGGATTAGGTTTAGGGTTCATCGTTAGGGTTACGTTTAGGCATTAGGGTTATGGGTAAGGCTTAGGGTAAGGGTTTAATGTTAGTGTTGGGCGTTAGGGTCAGGGCTTAAGTTTAGGGTTAAGGGTTAGTGTTAGAGTTAGCGTTAGGGCTTAGATTTAGAGGTTATTTTAAGGGCACAGGACCTGTGTAATCTATGGTGAGAAGTGTGCAGAATGGGTCATCGCCACACCACACCATCGTACCCTAGGCCTTGGGCCCAGACCTACATGCAGGTCTCAGGCAGAGCCTCTTCTCACGCATGGCATGGTTTTATTTTAGGCTTGGCTAACTCTGAGAATGGAGGAAGTGTGAGAATTATGGTTATGATTAGGGTTAGGTGTTTGGGGTTAGGGGTTAGTGTTCGCGTGAGGGTTAGGTGTTAGGGATTAGGGGTTAGGGTTAATGTTAGCATTAGGGGTTAACGGTTAGGGTTGGGTTAGGGACTAGAGATAGATTTAGGGTTGGGGTTAGGGTTAGGGTTAGGGGTTAGGGTTAGGTTTAAGGGATAGGATTAGGGTTAAGGGTTAAGGCTTAGGGTTAGCATTAAGGGATAGGGTTAGGGTTAAGGGTTAGGGTTATGGTCCGAGTTAAGGGTTAGGGTGAGGGTTAACAGTTAGGGTTAGGGTTATAAGTTAGGGATAGTGTTAGGTTTAAGGTCTAGGGTTAGGGTTAGAGGTAGCTTTACGGCTAAGATTAGGTCTCGGCATTAAGGTAAGGGTTAGTGTTAGGGTTAAGGGTTAGGGTTAGGTTTAATTGTTAGGATTAGGATCAGAATTAAGGGTTAGGCTTAGGGTTAGGGGATAGGGTTAGGGTTTAGGGTAAACTTTTAAGGTTATGTTTAGGGATAAGGTTAGGGTTAGCGTTTAAGGTTAGGGTTAGTATTAGGGTTGTTTGTAGGGTTAAGGTAATGTTTAGTGGTTAGAATTAGGGTTAGGGATTAGGGGTTACTGTTATGGCTAGGAGTTAGGGTTAGAATTAAGTGATAGGGGTTGTTCTTAGCATAAGTGTTATGCATTAATGTTAGGATAAGTGGTTAAAGTTAGGTTTACGGTGAGGTTTATGTGTTAAGGTGAGCAATAGGATCAGGGTTAGAATTATGAGTGAGGGGTAGGGTTTTGCTTAGGGTATGGGCCCTGTCTGCCCTAGGAGTGGGATTGAGGGGGATGCGATTGTCACCAGAAACCCACTCTATCGTATGCAGGGTATGGGCCCATGGGTTTCTTGTAGGACACTCTGGCAGAGCCTGATTTCACGCATGGTAAAGGAGGTTTGTAAGCTTTCCAATCTCTAAGAAAGTAAGAAGTCTGAGAATTAGATTTAAGGTTAGGATTATCGTTATGGTTAGGGATGAAGTTTAATCTTAGGGTGAGGGCTTCGGGTAAGGGGATACGGTTAGTTTTAGGGTTAAAAGTTACTGTTAGGTTTAACAGTTACAGTTAGACTTAGGGTTTAGGTTTAGGGTTAGGGTTAAGCTTAGGGGTTATGGTTTGGTACAGGGTTAGGGTTAAGTGTTAGGGTTAGGGTTAAAGATCATGACAAGGGTTAGAGTTAAGGGTTAGTTTGAGTGTTAACAGTAGGGTTAAGGATAACTTTTAGGGTTAGGGGTTAGGATTAGTGTTAGGGCTGAGATTTAGCGGTTAGTTTAAGGGCACAGGACCTGTTTAATCTATGGTGAGAGTGGTGCACAGGGTCGCTGCGACACAACACCACCGTACGCTGGGCCTTGGGCCAAGACCTACATACAGGACTCAGGTGGAGCCTCTTCTCACGCATGACATGGCTGTATTGTAGGCTTGGTTAACTCTGAGAATGAAAGAAGTGTCAGAAATCGGGTTAGGGCTGGCTGTAGGTGTTTTTAACCCCTAACCCTAACACTAACCCCCTAATCCTAACCCTAACACTAACCCCAAGGTTAAATCTAAGCTTAACCCCTACGACAACCCTAACCCTAACCCTAACCCCTCTCACTGTAGAATAAACAGGTCCTGTGCCCTTAAACTAACCACTAAATCTAAGCCCTAACATCAACCCTAACCTCTGACCCTAAACCTAAGCCCTGAGCCTAAAGCCCAACACTAACTCTAAACTCTTACCCTAAAGCTAATCCCTAACCCTAATGCTAACCTCTAAACGTAACCCTAACTGTGAACCCTAAACCTAACCCTAACCTCGAGCGCTAACCATAGCACTTAACTCTAACCCTAAACCTAACATGAACCCTTAATCCTAACACTAACCCTAACCCTAACTCTTAACTTTAACCCTGACTGTTAACCCTCACACTAACCTTTAAACCTAACCTTAATCGTAATCTTTAACCCTAAACCTAATATTTAACCCTAATCCTGTACCAAACCCTAAACCCTAACCTTAAACCTAACCATAAACCTTAACCCTGAACCTAACTGTAACGGTTAAAACTAAGAGTAACCTGTAACGCTACCCGTAACCCCTAACTCTAAGCCTTCACCCTAATACTAACCTTGATCCTTAACCCGAACCCTAACCCTAACCCTAAATCTAATTCTCAGTCTTCTTGCTTTCTTAGAGTTTAGAAAGCCTACAATCCTCCCATTCCATGCGTGAAAGGAGGCTCTTCCACTGTGTCCTGAATGAACCGATGGGGCCCATAACCAGAGTACGATAGAGTGGGTTCCTGGTGACAATCCCAGCCCCCTAACCCCCCCCCCCCCGCCTAATGCAGACAAGGCCCGTGCCCTAAGCATAAACTCTACACCTCACCCAAAACTCTAACCCTGAAAATAACATTTAACCCTGATTCTATTGCTCACCTTAGAATGTAAACCTCACCGTAACCTGAACTTTAACCTCTTATCCTAATGTTAATGCATAACACTTACCCTGAGATTAACCCCTATCCCATAATTCTAACCCTATCTCCTAGTCATAACTGTGACAACTCATCCCTAACCCTAATTCTAAACCACTAACACTAACTGTTACCCTACGTAGTTACTGTTACGGTAACCTACTGTTACCCTAACACTGAACCTAACCCTTACTCCTAACGCCAAAGCTATGGCTAAAAATAATGCTAACCCTTGACCCTTTACCCTAACTCCTAACCCTAACCCTAATCCTAACCACTAAACCCAACCTTAGCTCTTAACCCTAACCCTAAACCTTACCCTGACGCCTAGACCTAACACTAACACTAAACTAACACCTAACCCTAATCATAACCCCTAAAGCTAACCCTAACCCTGAACCCTAAACCTAACTCTAACACTTAATACTAACTATATCCCTAACCCCTAACCCCAACCCTAACCCTAACCGTTAACCCTCACCCTAACCCTTAAACCGGACCCTAACACTAAATCTTAACCCTAAAGCTACGCCCAACCCTTAACCATAATCCTATCCCTTAACCCTAAACCTAACCCCTAACCCTAAACCTAACACTAACCCCAATCCTAATTCTAACCATAGCCCTTAATACATCACTACGCCTAACCCCTAACCCTAACCCTAACCCCTAATGCTAACCCTAACACTGAACCCTAAACCTAACCCTATCCCTAACCCTTAAACATAACTCTATCCCTAACCAATAATCCTAAGCCTAATCTTTAACCCTCACCCTAGAGCTTAACTCAAACCGTAACCCTAAGCCTAAACCCCAACCCTAACACTTAACACAAACCCTAAGCCTAAACACTTAACGCCAATCCTATCCTTTAACCCTAACACTAACCCTGATGCCTAATCCTAACCCTAACACTAACCCCAACCATAAATCTAACCCTAGCCCCTAACGCAAAACTAACCCCTAACCCTAACACTAACCCTAAATCCTAGTCCCTAACCACTAAACCTCACTTGAACCCTAACCCCTAACACCAAACCCTTAACCCTAACCATAACCCTATTTCTCACACTACTTCCATTCTCAGAGTTAACCAAGCCTAAAATACAACCATGCAATGCGTGAGTAGAGTTTCCGCATGAGTCCTGCAAGTAGGTCTGGGCCAAAGGCCCAGGATCCGATGGTGTGGTGTCGCATGGAAACATTCTGCACCCTTCTCACCATAGATTACACAGGTCCTGTACCCTTAAACTAACCGCCAAATCAAAGCCCAAACACTGACCCTAACCCCTAACCCTACCTAAGCCCTGACCCTAATGCCCAACACTAACACTAAACGCTTACCCTAAACCTAACCCCTAAATGTAACCTTAACCATGAACCCTAAACCTAACCCAAACCCCTAACCCTAACCATAACACTTAACTCTAACCCTAAACCTAACATGAACACTTAACCCTAACCCTAACCCATAAACCTAACACTTAACCTTAACCCTAACCGTTAACCCTCACACTAAACCTTAACCCTAACCCTAATCCTAATCTTTAAGCCTAAACCTAGCACTTAACCCTTACCCTGTACCAAAACCTAACCCCTAATCTTAACCCTAAGCTTAAACCTTAAAGCTTAACCCTAAACCTAACTGTAACTGTTAAACCTAACACTAACCTTTAATCCTGACCCTAACTGAAACCCCTAACCCTAAGCCCTCACCATAACAGTAACCTATATTGCTAACCCTAACCCTAATCCTAGCCCTAAATTTAATTCTCAGACTTCTTGCTTTCTCAGAGTTTACAAAGCCTACAATCCTCCCATGCCATGTGTAGAAGGAGGCTTGGCCACTGTGTCCGGCATGAAACCAAGGGGCCCATACCCAGTGTATGATAGAGTGGCTTCCGGCATCTATCCCAGCCCTCTAAGCCCCCTCCTAGAGCAGAGAGGGCTCGTGATATAAGCATAAACACTACCCCTCACCCATAACCCTAACCCTGAACATCACAGCTCACCCTGATACTATTGCTCACCTTAACACATCAACCTCACCATAACTCTAACTTGAACCTGTTATCCTAACGTTAATGCATAAGACTTACCCTAAGAACAACCCCATCCCTTAATTCTAACCCTAACTCCTAGCCACAATTGTAACACCTAATCCCTAAGGCTAATTCAAAACTGCTAAACATTACCTTATCCCTACAAACTAACCCTAACCCTAACTGCTAACCCTAACCGTACACCTAAAAATAACCGTAACACTTGACACTTAACCCTAACCCTTAACCCTGATCCTAATCCTAACAATTAAACCTAACCCTAACTCTTAAGCCTAACACTAACACGTACCCTAATGCCTAGACCTAACCCTAAGAGTAAACGTAACCCCTAACCCTAACCCTAATCCCTAATGCTAACCCTAACACTGAACCCTAATCCTAAGCCTTAAACCTAACTCTATCCTTAACCCATAACCCTAGCCCTAACCGTTAACCCCACACTAACCCTTAACTCGAACTGTAACCCTAACCCTTAAAACTAAACCTAACACTTAACGCTAACCCTAAGCCTTAACGCTTAACCCTTATCCTATCCCTTAACCCTAACCCTAACCCATAACGCTAACCCTAACCCCATTCTAAATCTAACCCTAGCCCCTAACCCAACCCTAACCCCTAAGCCCTAACCCTAGCACTAAACCCAACACCTACTCCCTAACCCCTAATCCTCACTCGAAGCTTAAGCCCTAACCCTAAGCCCTCTCCCTGACTAATCTTCATCCCTAACCCTAACCATAATCCTAACCCTAAATCTAATTCTCAGACTTCTTGCTATCTCAGAGTTTTAAAAGCCTACAATTCTCCAAAGCCATGCGTGAAAGCTGGCTCTGCCACAGTGTCCTGCATGAAACCCAGGAGCCCATACTCGGTGTACAATAGAGTGGGTTCCCAGGGACAATCACAGCCCCCTAACTCCCCCTGCTAGTGCTGACAGGGCCCATGCCCTAAGCAAAAACCCTGCACCTCACCCATAACCCTAACCCTGAACATAACACCTAACCCTGATGTTATTGTTCACCTTAACACGTAAACCTCACTATAACCCTAACTTTAACCCCTATCCTAATGTTATTGCATAACACTTACCCTAAGAACAAACCCTATCCCTTAATTCTAAGCCTAACTCCTAGCATAACCGTAACACCTAATCCCTAACCTTAATTCTAAACTGCTAAACATTACCTTCACCCTACAAACAACCCTAACACTAACCCTAACTCTAACCGCTAACCCTAACCCTAACCATTACCCTGATCATAATCCTAACAATTAAACCTAACCCTAATTCTTAACCCTAACACGAACCATTACCATAATGCCTAGACCTAACCCTAACTGTAACCCTAACCCCTAACCCTAACCCTAACCGCTAATGCTAACCCTAACCCCGAACCCTAAACCTAACCCTAACCCTATCCCTTAAACCTATTACTATCCCTAAACCATTACCCTAATCGCAACTGTTAACCCTCACTCTCACCCTTAACTTAGACCGAAACCCTAACCCTTAACCCTAACCTTAACCCTTACTGCTAATCTTAAGCCTTCACCCTTTACCTTAATCCTATCTTGTAAGCCTAACCCTAACGCTGACCCCTAACCCACCTGAACATTAACCCTAAACCTAAATCTAACGCTAGCCCCTTACAAAAACCTAACACCTAAGCCCTGACACACTAATCCTAACTTCTAATTCCTAACCACTAAACTTCACTCAAACCCAAACCTCTAACCCCAAACACATAACCCTAACCATAACCCTAATTCTCACACTTCCTTCGTTCTCAGAGTTGACCAAGCCTACAATAGAGCCATGCCACGAGTGAGAAGAGGCTCTGCCTGAGTCCTGCATGTAGGTCTGGGCCCAAGGCCCAAGTACGATGGTGTGGTGTTGAGGCGACCCAGTCTGCACCCTTCCCACCATAGATTAAACAGAGCATGTGCCCTTAAACTAACCACTAAATCTAAGCCCTAACACTAAACCTAAATCCTAACCCTAAACCTCGGCCCTTATCCTAACGCCCAACAGTAACACTAAACACTCGCCCTAAACTTAACCCGTAACCCGAACCCCAAAATGTAACCCTAACCATGAACCCTAAACCTAACCCTAACCTCTAGCCATAACCATAACACTTAACTCTAAACCTAAATGTTACACGAAGCCTTATTCCTAACCCTAAGCCCAACCCTAACCCTTAATCTTGAACCTTACCATTAACCCTCACACTAACCCTTAACCCTAACCCTAATCCTAATCTTTAACCATAAAGCTAACACTGAAGCCTAACCCTGTGCCAAACGATAAAACCAAACCTTAACCCTAACCCTGAAACTTAACCATAAACGTAACTGTAACTGTTAAAAATAACACAAACCTTTAACCCTAACCCCTAACCCTAAGAGCCCACCCTAACACTAATCTTCCTCGCTAAACATTACCATAATCCTACCCCTAAATCTAATTGTCAGACTTCTTGCTTTCTCAGAGTTTAGAAAGCCTAAAATCCTCCCATGCCATGAGTAAAAGGGGGCTCTACCACTGTGTCCTGCATGAAACCCAGGAGCCCATATCCAGCGTACGATAGAGTGGGTTCCCGGGGACAATCCCATCCCCCTAACCCCAGCCCCCCGCCCAGTGCAGACAGGGCCTGTACGCTAAGTATAAACACTACCCCTAAAAGATAACCCTCACCCTGAATATAACACCTGACCCTGATCCTATTGCTCACCTTAAAACATAAACCTCCCCGTAACCCTAACTTATCCCCTTATCTTAACCTTAATGCATAACACCCTGAGAAGAAGCCCCATCCCATAATTCTAATCCTAATCCCCAGCCATAACCATAAGACCTCATCCCTAATTCTAAAATGCCAACCCGAAACTTCACCCTACAAACAACCCTAACCCTAACCCTAACCTCTAACCCTAAGCCCTCACCCTATCACTAATCTTCATCCCTAAACCGTACCGTAATCCTAACCCGAAATCTAATTCTCAGACTTCTTGCTTTCTCAGAGTTTTGAAAGCCTACAATCCTACTAAGCCATGCATGAAAGCCGGCTCTGCCACACTGTCCTGCAAGAAACCCAGAGGACCATACATAGCGTACGATAGAGTGGGTTCCCAGCAACCACAACCGACCCCTAACATCGATTCCTAGGGCATACAGGGCCCATGCCCTAAGCATAAACACTACCCCTCACCCATAACCCTAACCCAGAACATAACACCTAACCCTGATCCTACTGCTCACCTTAACACGTAAACCTCACCGTAACCCTAATTTTAACCCCATATCGTAACGTTAATGC
Source organism: Eulemur rufifrons (assembly GCF_041146395.1). NCBI lineage: Eukaryota > Metazoa > Chordata > Mammalia > Primates > Lemuridae > Eulemur > Eulemur rufifrons. The sequence goes on from NW_027182817.1 coordinate 660,850, forward strand.
ATGACACCCTGAGAACAAGCCCTATACTGTAATTCTAACCCTAACTCCTAGCCATAAGCATACCACCTAATCTCTAATTCTGAAACACCTACCCTAACCTTAACCCTACCAACAACACTAACACTAACCCTAACCCCTTACCCTAACCCTATGCCTAAAAATAACCGTAACCGTTGATCCTTAGTCATAACCCCTAACCTTAACCCTAACCCTTAACCCTAATCCCAATCCTAACCATTAAACATAACCCCAACTCTTAACCCTAACTCTAACCTTTACCTTAATGCCTAGAGTTCTAACCCCAACACTGACCTACAGTTAGAAGTAACACAAACCCATAATGCTAACCTTAAACCTGAACAATAAACCTAATCCTTAACTATAACACCCTAACCCTAACCCTAACCCTTAACTCTGACCCTAACCCTAAACCTTAACCCTAACCCTGAACCCTAACCCTAAGCCTACACTTAACCCTAACCCTATCCATTAACCCTAACCGCTAACGATAACACTAACCCCAACCCTAAACCTACCCCTGGCCCCCTAACCCAGAATTAACACCGAACCCGTAACACTAACTCTACCCCTAACCACTAGCACCTAACCCTGACTCGAAACCTAACCCCTAACTCGAAACCCCTAAACCCAACCCTAACCTTAATTCTCACACTACTTCCATTCCCGAGTGAAGCAAGCCTACAATACAGCCATGCCATGTGTGAGATGAGGCTCCGCCTGAGTCCTGCATGTAGGTCTTATCCCAGGGCCCAGGGAATGATGTTGTGCTTTCGTGGTGACTCCGACCACACCCCATTCACCGTAGATTAACCAGGTCCTGTGCCCTTAAACTGACCCCTAAATCTAAGCCCTACCACCAACCCTAACCCCTGACCCTGAACCTAAGCCCCGAGCCTAAAGCCCAACACTAACTCTAAACCCTTACCCTAAACCTAATCCCTAACCCTAATGCTAACCCCTAAACGTAACTCTAACCACGAACAGTAAACCTAACCCTAACCTCTAACACAAACCCTAACACATAACTCTAACCCTAAAACTAAACCTAACCCTTAACCCTAAACCTAAACCCTAACCCTAACCCTTAACCTTAATCTTAATCGTTAACTCTCATGCTAACCTTTAATCCTAACTCTAATCCTAATCTTCAAACCTAAACCTAACACAACCCTAACACTGTACCAAAACCTAGCCCCTCATCTTAACCCTATCCGCAAACCTCAACCCCAAAACGAACTGTAACCGTTAAACCTAACAGTAACCTTAAACCGTAACCCTAATCTGTAACCCTATCCCCTCACCATAACACTACACTTCATCCTGAACCCTAACCATAATCCTAACCCTAAATCTAATTCTCAGACTTCTTGCTTTCTTAGAGTTTAGAAAGCCTGCAATCCTCCCGTGCCATGTGTGAAAGGAGGCTCTACCACTGTGTCCTGCATGAAACCCACGGGCCCATACCCAGAGTCCGATACAGTGGGTTCCCGGTGACAATCCCAGCCCCCTAACCTTCGCCCAGCTTAATGCCGACAGGGCCCGTGCACTAAGCATAAATGATACCTTTAACAGATAACCCTAACCCTGAACATGGCACCTAACCCTGTTCCTATTTCTCCCCTTAACACGTAAACCTCACCGTGAGCCTAACTTTAACCTCTTAACGTAACGTTAATGCATAACCCATTCCCTGAGAACATCCCCTATCCCATAATTCTAACCCTATCTCCTAGTCATAACTGTAACACCTAATCCCTAACCCTAATTCTCCACCGCTAAGCCTAACCGTAACGCTGCCTACAACCTTAACACTGACAGGAACCCTTAGTTCGAACCCCAACGCTATGCCTAACAAAAGCCCTAACCCTTCACCCTTCACCCTAACCCCTGAGCATTACCCTAACCTTTAACCGTAATCCTAATCCTAACCATTAAACCTAACCCTAGCTCTTAAAGCTAACCCTAAACCTTACCCTCACGACCAGACCTAACCCTGACACTAACCTAACACCTAACCCTAACCATAACCCCTAAAGCTAACCCTAACCCTGAACCCTAAACCTAACCCTAACACTGAACCTTCACTATATCCCTAACCCCTAAGCCTAATCCTAACTGTTAACCCTCACCCTAACACTTAAACTGGACCATAACACTAAACATTAACCCTAACACTAAACTTTAACCCTAACCATAAGCCCAACACTTAACCCTAATCCTATCCCCTAACCCTAAGCCCTAACCCTAAACCTAACCCTAACCCCAACCCTAACCCTTAATCTTGACCCTTACCATTAACCCTCACACTAACCCTAATCCTAATCTTTAACCATAAAGCTAACACTGAAGCCTAACCCTGTGCCAAACGCTAAACCCAAACCTTAACCCTAACCCTGAAACTTAACCATAAACCTAACTGTAACTGTTACACCTAACACTAACCTCTAACCCTAACCCCTAACCCTAAGACCCCACCTTAACACTAACCCTAACCCTAAACATTATCATAATCCTACCCCTAAATCTAATTCTCGGACTTCTTGCTTTCTTAGAGTTTAGAAAGCCTAAAATCCTCCCATGCCATGAGTAAAAGGGGGCTCTGCAGCTGTCTCTTGCATGAAACCAGGAGCCCATACCTAGCGTATGATAGAGTGGGTTCCCGGGGACAATCCCATCCCCCTAACCCCAGCCCCCCGCCCAGTGCAGACAGGGCCTGTACGCTAAGTATAAACACTACCCCTAACAGATAACCCTCACCCTGAACATAGCACCTGACCCTGATCCTATTGCTCACCTTAAAACATAAACCTCCCCGTAACCCTAACTTATCCCCTTATCTTAACCTTAATGCATAACACCCTGAGAAGAAGCCCTATCCCATAATTCTAATCCTAACCCCTAGCCATAACCGTAACACCTCATCCCTAATTCTAAATGCCAACCCTAACCTTCACCCTGCCAACAACCCTAACCCTAACCCTAACCCCTAACCCTAAGCCCTCACCCTATCGCTAATCTTCATCCCTAAACCGTACCGTAATCCTAACCCTAAACCTAATTCTCAGACTTGCTTTCTCAGAGTTTTGAAAGCCTACAGTCCTACTAAGCCATGCATGAAAGCCCGCTCTGCCACAGTGTCCTGCATGAAACCCAGAGGCCCATACACTGCGTACGATAGAGTGGGCTCCCAGCGACCATCACAGACCCCTAACTTCGCCTCCTAGTGCATACAGGGCCCGTGCCCTAAGCATAAACCCTACCCCACACCCATAACCCTAACCCAGAACATAACACCTAACCCTGATCCTACTGCTCACCTTAACACGTAAACCTCACCCTAACCCTAACTTAACCCCTTATCTTAACGATAATGCATGACACCCTGAGAACAAGCCCTATACCGTAATTCTAACCCTAACTCCTAGCCGTAACCATAACACCTAATCCCTAATTCTGAAACGCCAACCCTAACCTTAACCCTACCGACAACACTAACACTAACCCTAAAACCCTTACCCTAACCCTACGCCTAAAAATAACCCTAAGCATTGATCCTTAGTCATAACCCCTAAAGCTTAACCCTAACCCTTAACGCTAATCCCAATCCTAACCATTAAACATAACCCTACTTAACCCTAACCCTAACCTATACGCTAATGCCTAGAGATCTAACCCCAACACTGACCTACAGTTAACACTAACCCTAACCCCTAATCCTAACCTTAAACCCGAACCATAAACCTAACCCTTAACCCTAACCCTATTCCTAACCCCCTAACCCTAACCCTAACTGTTAAGCCTCACCCTAACACTTAACCCTGACTCTAACCCTAAACCTTAACCCTAACCCTGAACCCTAACCCTAAGCCTAACCCTTAACCCTAACCCTATCCCTTAACCCTAACCCCTAACCCTAACGCTAACCCCAACCCTAAACCTAACCCTGGCCCCCAACCCAGACTTAACACCTAACCCCTAACACTAACTCTAAACCTAACCACTAATCCCTAGCACCTGACCCTGACTCGAAACCTAACCCCTAACTCGAAACCCCTAACCCCAAACCTAACCCTAATTCTCACACTACTTCCATTCCCAGAGTGAAGCAAGCCTACAATACAGCCATGCCATGTGTGAGATGAGGCTCTGCCTGAGTCCTGCATGTAGGTTTTGTCCCAAGGCCCAGGGAATGATGTTGTGCTTTTGTGGTGACTCCGACCACACCCCTCTCACCGTAGATTAACCAGGTCCTGTGCCCTTAAACTGACCGCTAAATCTAAGCCCTACCACCAACCCTAACCTCTGACCCTGAACCTAAGCCCCGAGCCTAAAGCCCAACACTAACTCTAAACACTTACCCTAAACCTAATCCCTAACCCTAATGCTAACCCCTAAACGTAACTCTAACCACGAACAGTAAACCTAACCCTAACCTCTAACACAAACCCTAACACATAACTCTAACCCTAAAACTAACCCTAACCCTTAACCCTAAACCTAAACCCTAACCCTAACCCTTAACCTTAATCTTAACCGTTAACTCTCATGCTAACCTTTAATCCTAACCCTAATCCTAATCTTCAACCCTAAACCGAACACAACCCTAACCCTGTACCAAACCCTGACCCCTCATCTTAACCCTATCCGCAAACCTCAACCCCAAAACGAACTGTAACCGTTAAACCTAACAGTAACCTTAAACCGTAACCCTAATCTGTAACCCTATCCCCTCACCATAACACTACACTTCATCCTGAACCCTAACCATAATCCTAACCCTAAATCTAATTCTCAGACTTCTTGCTTTCTTAGAGTTTAGAAAGCCTGCAATCCTCCCGTGCCATGTGTGAAAGGAGGCTCTACCACTGTGTCCTGCATGAAATCCACGGGCCCATACCCAGAGTCCGATACAGTGGGTTCCCGGTGACAATCCCAGCCCCCTAACCTCCCCCCAGCCTAATGCCGACAGGGCCCGTGCGCTAAGCATAAATGATACCTTTAAAAGATAACCCTAACCCTGAACATGGCACCTAACCCTGTTCCTATTTCTCCCCTTAACACGTAAACCTCACCGTGAGCCTAACTTTAACCTCTTAACATAACGTTAATGCATAACCCATTCCCTGAGAACATCCCCTATCCCATAATTCTAACCCTATCTCCTAGTCATAACTGTAACACCTAATCCCTAACCCTAATTCTCCACCGCTAAGCCTAACCGTAACGCTGCCTACAACCCTAACACTGACAGGAACCCTTAGTTCTAACCCCAACGCTATGCCTAACAAAAGCCCTAACCCTTCACCCTTCACACTAACCCCTGAGCATTACCCTAACCTTTAACCGTAATCCTAATCCTAACCATTAAACCTAACCCTAGCTCTTAAAGCTAACCCTAAACCTTACCCTCACGACTAGACCTAACCCTGACACTAACCTAACACCTAACCCTAACCATAACCCCTAAAGCTAACCCTAACCTGAACCCTAAACCTAACCCTAACACTGAACCTTCACTATATCCCTAACCCCTAAGCCTAATCCTAACTGTTAACCCTCACCCTAACACTTAAACTGGACCATAACACTAAACATTAACCCTAACACTAAACTTTAACCCTAACCATAAGCCCAACACTTAACCCTAATCCTATCCCCTAACCCTAAGCCCTAACCCTAAACCTAACCCTAACCCCAACCCTAACCCTTAATCTTGACCCTTACCATTAACCCTCACACTAACCCTAATCCTAATCTTTAACCATAAAGCTAACACTGAAGCCTAACCCTGTGCCAAACGCTAAACACAAACCTTAACCCTAACCCTGAAACTTAACCATAAACCTAACTGTAACTGTTACACCTAACACTAACCTCTAACCCTAACCCCTAACCCTAAGACCCCACCTTAACACTAACCCTAACCCTAAACATTATCATAATCCTACCCCTAAATCTAATTCTCGGACTTCTTGCTTTCTTAGAGTTTAGAAAGCCTAAAATCCTCCCATGCCATGAGTAAAAGGGGGCTCTGCAGCTGTCTCTTGCATGAAACCAGGAGCCCATACCTAGCGTATGATAGAGTGGGTTCCCGGGGACAATCCCATCCCCCTAACCCCAGCCCCCCGCCCAGTGCAGACAGGGCCTGTACGCTAAGTATAAACACTACCCCTAACAGATAACCCTCACCCTGAACATAGCACCTGACCCTGATCCTATTGCTCACCTTAAAACATAAACCTCCCCGTAACCCTAACTTATCCCCTTATCTTAACCTTAATGCATAACACCCTGAGAAGAAGCCCTATCCCATAATTCTAATCCTAACCCCTAGCCATAACCGTAACACCTCATCCCTAATTCTAAAATGCCAACCCTAACCTTCACCCTGCCAACAACCCTAACCCTAACCCTAACCCCTAACCCTAAGCCCTCACCCTATCGCTAATCTTCATCCCTAAACCGTACCGTAATCCTAACCCTAAACCTAATTCTCAGACTTGCTTTCTCAGAGTTTTGAAAGCCTACAGTCCTACTAAGCCATGCATGAAAGCGCGCTCTGCCACAGTGTCCTGCATGAAACCCAGAGGCCCATACACTGCGTACGATAGAGTGGGCTCCCAGCGACCATCACAGACCCCTAACTTCGCCTCCTAGTGCATACAGGGCCCGTGCCCTAAGCATAAACCCTACCCCACACCCATAACCCTAACCCAGAACATAACACCTAACCCTGATCCTACTGCTCACCTTAACACGTAAACCTCACCCTAACCCTAACTTAACCCCTTATCTTAACGATAATGCATGACACCCTGAGAACAAGCCCTATACCGTAATTCTAACCCTAACTCCTAGCCGTAACCATAACACCTAATCCCTAATTCTGAAACGCCAACCCTAACCTTAACCCTACCGACAACACTAACACTAACCCTAAAACCCTTACCCTAAACCTACGCCTAAAAATAACCCTAACCATTGATCCTTAGTCATAACCTCTAAAGCTTAACCCTAACCCTTAATGCTAATCCCAATCCTAACCATTAAACAAAACCCTACTTAACCCTAACCCTAACCTATACGCTAATGCCTAGAGATCTAACCCCAACACTGACCTACAGTTACCACTAACCCTAACCCCTAATCCTAACCTTAAACCTGAACCATAAACCTAACCCTTAACCCTAACCCTATTCCTAACCCCCTAACCCTAACCCTAACTGTTAAGCCTCACCCTAACCCTTAACCCTGACTCTAACCCTAAACCTTAACCCTAACCCTGAACCCTAACCCTAAGCCTAACCCTTAACCCTAACCCTATCCCTTAACCCTAACCCCTAACCCTAACGCTAACCCCAACCCTAAACCTAACCCTGGCCCCCAACCCAGACTTAACACCTAACCCCTAACACTAACTCTAAACCTAACCACTAATCCCTAGCACCTGACCCTGACTCGAAACCTAACCCCTAACTCGAAACCCCTAACCCCAAACCTAACCCTAATTCTAACACTACTTCCATTCCCAGAGTGAAGCAAGCCTACAATACAGCCATGCCATGTGTGAGATGAGGCTCTGCCTGAGTCCTGCATGTAGGTTTTGTCCCAAGGCCCAGGGAATGATGTTGTGCTTTTGTGGTGACTCCGACCACACCCCTCTCACCGTAGATTAACCAGGTCCTGTGCCCTTAAACTGACCGCTAAATCTAAGCCCTACCACCAACCCTAACCTCTGACGCTGAACCTAAGCCCCGAGCCTAAAGCCCAACACTAACTCTAAACACTTACCCTAAACCTAATCCCTAACCCTAATGCTAACCCCTAAACGTAACTCTAACCACGAACAGTAAACCTAACCCTAACCTCTAACACAAACCCTAACACATAACTCTAACCCTAAAACTAACCCTAACCCTTAACCCTAAACCTAAACCCTAACCCTAACCCTTAACCTTAATCTTAACCGTTAACTCTCATGCTAACCTTTAATCCTAACCCTAATCCTAATCTTCAACCCTAAACCGAACACAACCCTAACCCTGTACCAAACCCTGACCCCTCATCTTAACCCTATCCGCAAACCTCAACCCCAAAACGAACTGTAACCGTTAAACCTAACAGTAACCTTAAACCGTAACCCTAATCTGTAACCCTATCCCCTCACCATAACACTACACTTCATCCTGAACCCTAACCATAATCCTAACCCTAAATCTAATTCTCAGACTTCTTGCTTTCTTAGAGTTTAGAAAGCCTGCAATCCTCCCGTGCCATGTGTGAAAGGAGGCTCTACCACTGTGTCCTGCATGAAATCCACGGGCCCATACCCAGAGTCCGATACAGTGGGTTCCCGGTGACAATCCCAGCCCGCTAACCACCCCCCAGCCTAATGCCGACAGGGCCCGTGCGCTAAGCATAAATGATACCTTTAACAGATAACCCTAACCCTGAACATGGCACCTAACCCTGTTCCTATTTCTCCCCTTAACACGTAAACCTCACCGTGAGCCTAACTTTAACCTCTTAACGTAACGTTAATGCATAACCCATTCCCTGAGAACATCCCCTATCCCATAATTCTAACCCTATCTCCTAGTCATCACTGTAACACCTAATCCCTAACCCTAATTCTCCACCGCTAAGCCTAACCGTAACGCTGCCTACAACCCTAACACTGACAGGAACCCTTAGTTCTAACCCCAACGCTATGCCTAACAAAAGCCCTAACCCTTCACCCTTCACCCTAACCCCTGAGCATTACCCTAACCTTTAACCGTAATCCTAATCCTAACCATTAAACCTAACCCTAGCTCTTAAAGCTAACCCTAAACCTTACCCTCACGACTAGACCTAACCCTGACACTAACCTAACACCTAACCCTAACCATAACCCCTAAAGCTAACCCTAACCCTCAACCCTAAACCTAACCCTAACACTGAACCTTCACTATATCCCTAACCCCTAAGCCTAATCCTAACTGTTAACCCTCACCCTAACACTTAAACTGGACCATAACACTAAACATTAACCCTAACACTAAACTTTAACCCTAACCATAAGCCCAACACTTAACCCTAATCCTATCCCTTAACCCTAAGCCGAACCCTAAGCCCTAACCCTAAACCTAACCCTAACCCCAACCCTAACCCTTAATCTTGACCCTTACCATTAACCCTCACACTAACCCTAATCCTAATCTTTAACCATAAAGCTAACACTGAAGCCTAACCCTGTGCCAAACGCTAAACCCAAACCTTAACCCTAACCCTGAAACTTAACCATAAACCTAACTGTAACTGTTACACCTAACACTAACCTCTAACCCTAACCCCTAACCCTAAGACCCCACCTTAACACTAACCCTAACCCTAAACATTATCATAATCCTACCCCTAAATCTAATTCTCGGACTTCTTGCTTTCTTAGAGTTTAGAAAGCCTAAAATCCTCCCATGCCATGAGTAAAAGGGGGCTCTGCAGCTGTCTCTTGCATGAAACCAGGAGCCCATACCTAGCGTATGATAGAGTGGGTTCCCGGGGACAATCCCATCTCCCTAACCCCAGCCCCCCGCCCAGTGCAGACAGGGCCTGTACGCTAAGTATAAACACTACCCCTAACAGATAACCCTCACCCTGAACATAGCACCTGACCCTGATCCTATTGCTCACCTTAAAACATAAACCTCCCCGTAACCTTAACTTATCCCCTTATCTTAACCTTAATGCATAACACCCTGAGAAGAAGCCCTATCCCATAATTCTAATCCTAACCCCTAGCCATAACCGTAACACCTCATCCCTAATTCTAAAATGCCAACCCTAACCTTCACCCTGCCAACAACCCTAACCCTAACCCTAACCCCTAACCCTAAGCCCTCACCCTATCGCTAATCTTCATCCCTAAACCGTACCGTAATCCTAACCCTAAATCTAATTCTCAGACTTGCTTTCTCAGAGTTTTGAAAGCCTACAATCCTACTAAGCCATGCATGAAAGCCCGCTCTGCCACAGTGTCCTGCATGAAACCCAGAGGCCCATACACTGCGTACGATAGAGTGGGCTCCCAGCGACCATCACAGACCCCTAACTTCGCCTCCTAGTGCATACAGGGCCCGTGCCCTAATCATAAATCCTACCCCACACCCATAACCCTAACCCAGAACATAACACCTAACCCTGATCCTACTGCTCACCTTAACACGTAAACCTCACCCTAACCCTAACTTAACCCCTTATCTTAACGATAATGCATGACACCCTGAGAACAAGCCCTATACCGTAATTCTAACCCTAACTCCTAGCCGTAACCATAACACCTAATCCCTAATTCTGAAACGCCAACCCTAACCTTAACCCTACCAACAACACTAACACTAACCCTAAAACCCTTACCCTAACCCTACGCCTAAAAATAACCCTAACCATTGATCCTTAGTCATAACCCCTAAAGCTTAACCCTAACCCTTAACGCTAATCCCAATCCTAACCATTAAACATAACCCTACTTAACCCTAACCCTAACCTATACGCTAATGCCTAGAGATCTAACCCCAACACTGACCTACAGTTAACACTAACCCTAACCCCTAATCCTAACCTTAAACCTGAACCATAAACCTAACCCTTAACCCTAACCCTATTCCTAACCCCCTAACCCTAACCCTAACTGTTAAGCCTCACCCTAACACTTAACCCTGACTCTAACCCTAAACCTTAACCCTAACCCTGAACCCTAACCCTAAGCCTAACCCTTAACCCTAACCCTATCCCTTAACCCTAACCCCTAACCCTAACGCTAACCCCAACCCTAAACCTAACCCTGGCCCCCAACCCAGACTTAACACCTAACCCCTAACACTAACTCTAAACCTAACCACTAATCCCTAGCACCTGACCCTGACTCGAAACCTAACCCCTAACTCGAAACCCCTAACCCCAAACCTAACCCTAATTCTCACACTACTTCCATTCCCAGAGTGAAGCAAGCCTACAATACAGCCATGCCATGTGTGAGATGAGGCTCTGCCTGAGTCCTGCATGTAGGTTTTGTCCCAAGGCCCAGGGAATGATGTTGTGCTTTTGTGGTGACTCCGACCACACCCCTCTCACCGTAGATTAACCAGGTCCTGTGCCCTTAAACTGACCGCTAAATCTAAGCCCTACCACCAACCCTAACCTCTGACGCTGAACCTAAGCCCCGAGCCTAAAGCCCAACACTAACTCTAAACACTTACCCTAAACCTAATCCCTAACCCTAATGCTAACCCCTAAACGTAACTCTAACCACGAACAGTAAACCTAACCGTAACCTCTAACACAAACCCTAACACATAACTCTAACCCTAAAACTAACCCTAACCCTTAACCCTAAACCTAAACCCTAACCCTAACCCTTAACCTTAATCTTAACCGTTAACTCTCATGCTAACCTTTAATCCTAACCCTAATCCTAATCTTCAACCCTAAACCGAACACAACCCTAACCCTGTACCAAACCCTGACCCCTCATCTTAACCCTATCCGCAAACCTCAACCCCAAAACGAACTGTAACCGTTAAACCTAACAGTAACCTTAAACCGTAACCCTAATCTGTAACCCTATCCCCTCACCATAACACTACACTTCATCCTGAACCCTAACCATAATCCTAACCCTAAATCTAATTCTCAGACTTCTTGCTTTCTTAGAGTTTAGAAAGCCTGCAATCCTCCCGTGCCATGTGTGAAAGGAGGCTCTACCACTGTGTCCTGCATGAAATCCACGGGCCCATACCCAGAGTCCGATACAGTGGGTTCCCGGTGACAATCCCAGCCCGCTAACCTCCCCCCAGCCTAATGCCGACAGGGCCCGTGCGCTAAGCATAAATGATACCTTTAACAGATAACCCTAACCCTGAACATGGCACCTAACCCTGTTCCTATTTCTCCCCTTAACACGTAAACCTCACCGTGAGCCTAACTTTAACCTCTTAACGTAACGTTAATGCATAACCCATTCCCTGAGAACATCCCCTATCCCATAATTCTAACCCTATCTCCTAGTCATCACTGTAACACCTAATCCCTAACCCTAATTCTCCACCGCTAAGCCTAACCGTAACGCTGCCTACAACCCTAACACTGACAGGAACCCTTAGTTCTAACCCCAACGCTATGCCTAACAAAAGCCCTAACCCTTCACCCTTCACCCTAACCCCTGAGCATTACCCTAACCTTTAACCGTAATCCTAATCCTAACCATTAAACCTAACCCTAGCTCTTAAAGCTAACCCTAAACCTTACCCTCACGACTAGACCTAACCCTGACACTAACCTAACACCTAACCCTAACCATAACCCCTAAAGCTAACCCTAACCCTCAACCCTAAACCTAACCCTAACACTGAACCTTCACTATATCCCTAACCCCTAAGCCTAATCCTAACTGTTAACCCTCACCCTAACACTTAAACTGGACCATAACACTAAACATTAACCCTAACACTAAACTTTAACCCTAACCATAAGCCCAACACTTAACCCTAATCCTATCCCTTAACCCTAAGCCGAACCCTAAGCCCTAACCCTAAACCTAACCCTAACCCCAACCCTAACCCTTAATCTTGACCCTTACCATTAACCCTCACACTAACCCTAATCCTAATCTTTAACCATAAAGCTAACACTGAAGCCTAACCCTGTGCCAAACGCTAAACCCAAACCTTAACCCTAACCCTGAAACTTAACCATAAACCTAACTGTAACTGTTACACCTAACACTAACCTCTAACCCTAACCCCTAACCCTAAGACCCCACCTTAACACTAACCCTAACCCTAAACATTATCATAATCCTACCCCTAAATCTAATTCTCGGACTTCTTGCTTTCTTAGAGTTTAGAAAGCCTAAAATCCTCCCATGCCATGAGTAAAAGGGGGCTCTGCAGCTGTCTCTTGCATGAAACCAGGAGCCCATACCTAGCGTATGATAGAGTGGGTTCCCGGGGACAATCCCATCCCCCTAACCCCAGCCCCCCGCCCAGTGCAGACAGGGCCTGTACGCTAAGTATAAACACTACCCCTAACAGATAACCCTCACCCTGAACATAGCACCTGACCCTGATCCTATTGCTCACCTTAAAACATAAACCTCCCCGTAACCTTAACTTATCCCCTTATCTTAACCTTAATGCATAACACCCTGAGAAGAAGCCCTATCCCATAATTCTAATCCTAACCCCTAGCCATAACCGTAACACCTCATCCCTAATTCTAAAATGCCAACCCTAACCTTCACCCTGCCAACAACCCTAACCCTAACCCTAACCCCTAACCCTAAGCCCTCACCCTATCGCTAATCTTCATCCCTAAACCGTACCGTAATCCTAACCCTAAATCTAATTCTCAGACTTGCTTTCTCAGAGTTTTGAAAGCCTACAATCCTACTAAGCCATGCATGAAAGCCCGCTCTGCCACAGTGTCCTGCATGAAACCCAGAGGCCCATACACTGCGTACGATAGAGTGGGCTCCCAGCGACCATCACAGACCCCTAACTTCGCCTCCTAGTGCATACAGGGCCCGTGCCCTAATCATAAATCCTACCCCACACCCATAACCCTAACCCAGAACATAACACCTAACCCTGATCCTACTGCTCACCTTAACACGTAAACCTCACCCTAACCCTAACTTAACCCCTTATCTTAACGATAATGCATGACACCCTGAGAACAAGCCCTATACCGTAATTCTAACCCTAACTCCTAGCCGTAACCATAACACCTAATCCCTAATTCTGAAACGCCAACCCTAACCTTAACCCTACCAACAACACTAACACTAACCCTAAAACCCTTACCCTAACCCTACGCCTAAAAATAACCCTAACCATTGATCCTTAGTCATAACCCCTAAAGCTTAACCCTAACCCTTAACGCTAATCCCAATCCTAACCATTAAACATAACCCTACTTAACCCTAACCCTAACCTATACGCTAATGCCTAGAGATCTAACCCCAACACTGACCTACAGTTAACACTAACCCTAACCCCTAATCCTAACCTTAAACCTGAACCATAAACCTAACCCTTAACCCTAACCCTATTCCTAACCCCCTAACCCTAACCCTAACTGTTAAGCCTCACCCTAACACTTAACCCTGACTCTAACCCTAAACCTTAACCCTAACCCTGAACCCTAACCCTAAGCCTAACCCTTAACCCTAACCCTATCCCTTAACCCTAACCCCTAACCCTAACGCTAACCCCAACCCTAAACCTAACCCTGGCCCCCAACCCAGACTTAACACCTAACCCCTAACACTAACTCTAAACCTAACCACTAATCCCTAGCACCTGACCCTGACTCTAAACCTAACCCCTAACTCGAAACCCCTAACCCCAAACCTAACCCTAATTCTCACACTACTTCCATTCCCAGAGTGAAGCAAGCCTACAATACAGCTATGCCATGTGTGAGATGAGGCTCTGCCTGAGTCCTGCATGTAGGTTTTGTCCCAAGGCCCAGGGAATGATGTTGTGCTTTTGTGGTGACTCCGACCACACCCCTCTCACCGTAGATTAACCAGGTCCTGTGCCCTTAAACTGACCGCTAAATCTAAGCCCTACCACCAACCCTAACCTCTGACCCTGAACCTAAGCCCCGAGCATAAAGCCCAACACTAACTCTAAACACTTACCCTAAACCTAATCCCTAACCCTAATGCTAACCCCTAAACGTAACTCTAACCACGAACAGTAAACCTAACCCTAACCTCTAACACAAACCCTAACACATAACTCTAACCCTAAAACTAACCCTAACCCTTAACCCTAAACCTAAACCCTAACCCTAACCCTTAACCTTAATCTTAACCGTTAACTCTCATGCTAACCTTTAATCCTAACCCTAATCCTAATCTTCAACCCTAAACCGAACACAACCCTAACCCTGTACCAAACCCTGGCCCCTCATCTTAACCCTATCCGTAAACCTCAACCCCAAAACGAACTGTAACCGTTAAACCTAACAGTAACCTTAAACCGTAACCCTAATCTGTAACCCTATCCCCTCACCATAACACTACACTTCATCCTGAACCCTAACCATAATCCTAACCCTAAATCTAATTCTCAGACTTCTTGCTTTCTTAGAGTTTAGAAAGCCTGCAATCCTCCCGTGCCATGTGTGAAAGGAGGCTCTACCACTGTGTCCCGCAAGAAATCCACGGGCCCATACCCAGAGTCCGATACAGTGGGTTCCCGGTGACAATCCCAGCCCGCTAACCTCCCCCCAGCCTAATGCCGACAGGGCCCGTGCGCTAAGCATAAATGATACCTTTAACAGATAACCCTAACCCTGAACATGGCACCTAACCCTGTTCCTATTTCTCCCCTTAACACGTAAACCTCACCGTGAGCCTAACTTTAACCTCTTAACGTAACGTTAATGCATAACCCATTCCCTGAGAACATCCCCTATCCCATAATTCTAACCCTATCTCCTAGTCATCACTGTAACACCTAATCCCTAACCCTAATTCTCCACCGCTAAGCCTAACCGTAACGCTGCCTACAACCCTAACACTGACAGGAACCCTTAGTTCTAACCCCAACGCTATGCCTAACAAAAGCCCTAACCCTTCACCCTTCACCCTAACCCCTGAGCATTACCCTAACCTTTAACCGTAATCCTAATCCTAACCATTAAACCTAACCCTAGCTCTTAAAGCTAACCCTAAACCTTACCCTCACGACTAGACCTAACCCTGACACTAACCTAACACCTAACCCTAACCATAACCCCTAAAGCTAACCCTAACCCTCAACCCTAAACCTAACCCTAACACTGAACCTTCACTATATCCCTAACCCCTAAGCCTAATCCTAACTGTTAACCCTCACCCTAACACTTAAACTGGACCATAACACTAAACATTAACCCTAACACTAAACTTTAACCCTAACCATAAGCCCAACACTTAACCCTAATCCTATCCCTTAACCCTAAGCCGAACCCTAAGCCCTAACCCTAAACCTAACCCTAACCCCAACCCTAACCCTTAATCTTGACCCTTACCATTAACCCTCACACTAACCCTAATCCTAATCTTTAACCATAAAGCTAACACTGAAGCCTAACCCTGTGCCAAACGCTAAACCCAAACCTTAACCCTAACCCTGAAACTTAACCATAAACCTAACTGTAACTGTTACACCTAACACTAACCTCTAACCCTAACCCCTAACCCTAAGACCCCACCTTAACACTAACCCTAACCCTAAACATTATCATAATCCTACCCCTAAATCTAATTCTCGGACTTCTTGCTTTCTTAGAGTTTAGAAAGCCTAAAATCCTCCCATGCCATGAGTAAAAGGGGGCTCTGCAGCTGTCTCTTGCATGAAACCAGGAGCCCATACCTAGCGTATGATAGAGTGGGTTCCCGGGGACAATCCCATCCCCCTAACCCCAGCCCCCCGCCCAGTGCAGACAGGGCCTGTACGCTAAGTATAAACACTACCCCTAACAGATAACCCTCACCCTGAACATAGCACCTGACCCTGATCCTATTGCTCACCTTAAAACATAAACCTCCCCGTAACCTTAAC
The DNA here is from genome assembly GCF_041146395.1 of Eulemur rufifrons. NCBI lineage: Eukaryota > Metazoa > Chordata > Mammalia > Primates > Lemuridae > Eulemur > Eulemur rufifrons. The sequence goes on from NW_027182817.1 coordinate 677,466, forward strand.
TTATCCCCTTATCTTAACCTTAATGCATAACACCCTGAGAAGAAGCCCTATCCCATAATTCTAATCCTAACCCCTAGCCATAACCGTAACACCTCATCCCTAATTCTAAAATGCCAACCCTAACCTTCACCCTGCCAACAACCCTAACCCTAACCCTAACCCCTAACCCTAAGCCCTCACCCTATCGCTAATCTTCATCCCTAAACCGTACCGTAATCCTAACCCTAAATCTAATTCTCAGACTTGCTTTCTCAGAGTTTTGAAAGCCTACAATCCTACTAAGCCATGCATGAAAGCCCGCTCTGCCACAGTGTCCTGCATGAAACCCAGAGGCCCATACACTGCGTACGATAGAGTGGGCTCCCAGCGACCATCACAGACCCCTAACTTCGCCTCCTAGTGCATACAGGGCCCGTGCCCTAATCATAAATCCTACCCCACACCCATAACCCTAACCCAGAACATAACACCTAACCCTGATCCTACTGCTCACCTTAACACGTAAACCTCACCCTAACCCTAACTTAACCCCTTATCTTAACGATAATGCATGACACCCTGAGAACAAGCCCTATACCGTAATTCTAACCCTAACTCCTAGCCGTAACCATAACACCTAATCCCTAATTCTGAAACGCCAACCCTAACCTTAACCCTACCAACAACACTAACACTAACCCTAAAACCCTTACCCTAACCCTACGCCTAAAAATAACCCTAACCATTGATCCTTAGTCATAACCCCTAAAGCTTAACCCTAACCCTTAACGCTAATCCCAATCCTAACCATTAAACATAACCCTACTTAACCCTAACCCTAACCTATACGCTAATGCCTAGAGATCTAACCCCAACACTGACCTACAGTTAACACTAACCCTAACCCCTAATCCTAACCTTAAACCTGAACCATAAACCTAACCCTTAACCCTAACCCTATTCCTAACCCCCTAACCCTAACCCTAACTGTTAAGCCTCACCCTAACACTTAACCCTGACTCTAACCCTAAACCTTAACCCTAACCCTGAACCCTAACCCTAAGCCTAACCCTTAACCCTAACCCTATCCCTTAACCCTAACCCCTAACCCTAACGCTAACCCCAACCCTAAACCTAACCCTGGCCCCCAACCCAGACTTAACACCTAACCCCTAACACTAACTCTAAACCTAACCACTAATCCCTAGCACCTGACCCTGACTCGAAACCTAACCCCTAACTCGAAACCCCTAACCCCAAACCTAACCCTAATTCTCACACTACTTCCATTCCCAGAGTGAAGCAAGCCTACAATACAGCCATGCCATGTGTGAGATGAGGCTCTGCCTGAGTCCTGCATGTAGGTTTTGTCCCAAGGCCCAGGGAATGATGTTGTGCTTTTGTGGTGACTCCGACCACACCCCTCTCACCGTAGATTAACCAGGTCCTGTGCCCTTAAACTGACCGCTAAATCTAAGCCCTACCACCAACCCTAACCTCTGACGCTGAACCTAAGCCCCGAGCCTAAAGCCCAACACTAACTCTAAACACTTACCCTAAACCTAATCCCTAACCCTAATGCTAACCCCTAAACGTAACTCTAACCACGAACAGTAAACCTAACCGTAACCTCTAACACAAACCCTAACACATAACTCTAACCCTAAAACTAACCCTAACCCTTAACCCTAAACCTAAACCCTAACCCTAACCCTTAACCTTAATCTTAACCGTTAACTCTCATGCTAACCTTTAATCCTAACCCTAATCCTAATCTTCAACCCTAAACCGAACACAACCCTAACCCTGTACCAAACCCTGACCCCTCATCTTAACCCTATCCGCAAACCTCAACCCCAAAACGAACTGTAACCGTTAAACCTAACAGTAACCTTAAACCGTAACCCTAATCTGTAACCCTATCCCCTCACCATAACACTACACTTCATCCTGAACCCTAACCATAATCCTAACCCTAAATCTAATTCTCAGACTTCTTGCTTTCTTAGAGTTTAGAAAGCCTGCAATCCTCCCGTGCCATGTGTGAAAGGAGGCTCTACCACTGTGTCCTGCATGAAATCCACGGGCCCATACCCAGAGTCCGATACAGTGGGTTCCCGGTGACAATCCCAGCCCGCTAACCTCCCCCCAGCCTAATGCCGACAGGGCCCGTGCGCTAAGCATAAATGATACCTTTAACAGATAACCCTAACCCTGAACATGGCACCTAACCCTGTTCCTATTTCTCCCCTTAACACGTAAACCTCACCGTGAGCCTAACTTTAACCTCTTAACGTAACGTTAATGCATAACCCATTCCCTGAGAACATCCCCTATCCCATAATTCTAACCCTATCTCCTAGTCATCACTGTAACACCTAATCCCTAACCCTAATTCTCCACCGCTAAGCCTAACCGTAACGCTGCCTACAACCCTAACACTGACAGGAACCCTTAGTTCTAACCCCAACGCTATGCCTAACAAAAGCCCTAACCCTTCACCCTTCACCCTAACCCCTGAGCATTACCCTAACCTTTAACCGTAATCCTAATCCTAACCATTAAACCTAACCCTAGCTCTTAAAGCTAACCCTAAACCTTACCCTCACGACTAGACCTAACCCTGACACTAACCTAACACCTAACCCTAACCATAACCCCTAAAGCTAACCCTAACCCTCAACCCTAAACCTAACCCTAACACTGAACCTTCACTATATCCCTAACCCCTAAGCCTAATCCTAACTGTTAACCCTCACCCTAACACTTAAACTGGACCATAACACTAAACATTAACCCTAACACTAAACTTTAACCCTAACCATAAGCCCAACACTTAACCCTAATCCTATCCCTTAACCCTAAGCCGAACCCTAAGCCCTAACCCTAAACCTAACCCTAACCCCAACCCTAACCCTTAATCTTGACCCTTACCATTAACCCTCACACTAACCCTAATCCTAATCTTTAACCATAAAGCTAACACTGAAGCCTAACCCTGTGCCAAACGCTAAACCCAAACCTTAACCCTAACCCTGAAACTTAACCATAAACCTAACTGTAACTGTTACACCTAACACTAACCTCTAACCCTAACCCCTAACCCTAAGACCCCACCTTAACACTAACCCTAACCCTAAACATTATCATAATCCTACCCCTAAATCTAATTCTCGGACTTCTTGCTTTCTTAGAGTTTAGAAAGCCTAAAATCCTCCCATGCCATGAGTAAAAGGGGGCTCTGCAGCTGTCTCTTGCATGAAACCAGGAGCCCATACCTAGCGTATGATAGAGTGGGTTCCCGGGGACAATCCCATCCCCCTAACCCCAGCCCCCCGCCCAGTGCAGACAGGGCCTGTACGCTAAGTATAAACACTACCCCTAACAGATAACCCTCACCCTGAACATAGCACCTGACCCTGATCCTATTGCTCACCTTAAAACATAAACCTCCCCGTAACCTTAACTTATCCCCTTATCTTAACCTTAATGCATAACACCCTGAGAAGAAGCCCTATCCCATAATTCTAATCCTAACCCCTAGCCATAACCGTAACACCTCATCCCTAATTCTAAAATGCCAACCCTAACCTTCACCCTGCCAACAACCCTAACCCTAACCCTAACCCCTAACCCTAAGCCCTCACCCTATCGCTAATCTTCATCCCTAAACCGTACCGTAATCCTAACCCTAAATCTAATTCTCAGACTTGCTTTCTCAGAGTTTTGAAAGCCTACAATCCTACTAAGCCATGCATGAAAGCCCGCTCTGCCACAGTGTCCTGCATGAAACCCAGAGGCCCATACACTGCGTACGATAGAGTGGGCTCCCAGCGACCATCACAGACCCCTAACTTCGCCTCCTAGTGCATACAGGGCCCGTGCCCTAATCATAAATCCTACCCCACACCCATAACCCTAACCCAGAACATAACACCTAACCCTGATCCTACTGCTCACCTTAACACGTAAACCTCACCCTAACCCTAACTTAACCCCTTATCTTAACGATAATGCATGACACCCTGAGAACAAGCCCTATACCGTAATTCTAACCCTAACTCCTAGCCGTAACCATAACACCTAATCCCTAATTCTGAAACGCCAACCCTAACCTTAACCCTACCAACAACACTAACACTAACCCTAAAACCCTTACCCTAACCCTACGCCTAAAAATAACCCTAACCATTGATCCTTAGTCATAACCCCTAAAGCTTAACCCTAACCCTTAACGCTAATCCCAATCCTAACCATTAAACATAACCCTACTTAACCCTAACCCTAACCTATACGCTAATGCCTAGAGATCTAACCCCAACACTGACCTACAGTTAACACTAACCCTAACCCCTAATCCTAACCTTAAACCTGAACCATAAACCTAACCCTTAACCCTAACCCTATTCCTAACCCCCTAACCCTAACCCTAACTGTTAAGCCTCACCCTAACACTTAACCCTGACTCTAACCCTAAACCTTAACCCTAACCCTGAACCCTAACCCTAAGCCTAACCCTTAACCCTAACCCTATCCCTTAACCCTAACCCCTAACCCTAACGCTAACCCCAACCCTAAACCTAACCCTGGCCCCCAACCCAGACTTAACACCTAACCCCTAACACTAACTCTAAACCTAACCACTAATCCCTAGCACCTGACCCTGACTCTAAACCTAACCCCTAACTCGAAACCCCTAACCCCAAACCTAACCCTAATTCTCACACTACTTCCATTCCCAGAGTGAAGCAAGCCTACAATACAGCTATGCCATGTGTGAGATGAGGCTCTGCCTGAGTCCTGCATGTAGGTTTTGTCCCAAGGCCCAGGGAATGATGTTGTGCTTTTGTGGTGACTCCGACCACACCCCTCTCACCGTAGATTAACCAGGTCCTGTGCCCTTAAACTGACCGCTAAATCTAAGCCCTACCACCAACCCTAACCTCTGACCCTGAACCTAAGCCCCGAGCATAAAGCCCAACACTAACTCTAAACACTTACCCTAAACCTAATCCCTAACCCTAATGCTAACCCCTAAACGTAACTCTAACCACGAACAGTAAACCTAACCCTAACCTCTAACACAAACCCTAACACATAACTCTAACCCTAAAACTAACCCTAACCCTTAACCCTAAACCTAAACCCTAACCCTAACCCTTAACCTTAATCTTAACCGTTAACTCTCATGCTAACCTTTAATCCTAACCCTAATCCTAATCTTCAACCCTAAACCGAACACAACCCTAACCCTGTACCAAACCCTGGCCCCTCATCTTAACCCTATCCGTAAACCTCAACCCCAAAACGAACTGTAACCGTTAAACCTAACAGTAACCTTAAACCGTAACCCTAATCTGTAACCCTATCCCCTCACCATAACACTACACTTCATCCTGAACCCTAACCATAATCCTAACCCTAAATCTAATTCTCAGACTTCTTGCTTTCTTAGAGTTTAGAAAGCCTGCAATCCTCCCGTGCCATGTGTGAAAGGAGGCTCTACCACTGTGTCCCGCAAGAAATCCACGGGCCCATACCCAGAGTCCGATACAGTGGGTTCCCGGTGACAATCCCAGCCCGCTAACCTCCCCCCAGCCTAATGCCGACAGGGCCCGTGCGCTAAGCATAAATGATACCTTTAACAGATAACCCTAACCCTGAACATGGCACCTAACCCTGTTCCTATTTCTCCCCTTAACACGTAAACCTCACCGTGAGCCTAACTTTAACCTCTTAACGTAACGTTAATGCATAACCCATTCCCTGAGAACATCCCCTATCCCATAATTCTAACCCTATCTCCTAGTCATCACTGTAACACCTAATCCCTAACCCTAATTCTCCACCGCTAAGCCTAACCGTAACGCTGCCTACAACCCTAACACTGACAGGAACCCTTAGTTCTAACCCCAACGCTATGCCTAACAAAAGCCCTAACCCTTCACCCTTCACCCTAACCCCTGAGCATTACCCTAACCTTTAACCGTAATCCTAATCCTAACCATTAAACCTAACCCTAGCTCTTAAAGCTAACCCTAAACCTTACCCTCACGACTAGACCTAACCCTGACACTAACCTAACACCTAACCCTAACCATAACCCCTAAAGCTAACCCTAACCCTCAACCCTAAACCTAACCCTAACACTGAACCTTCACTATATCCCTAACCCCTAAGCCTAATCCTAACTGTTAACCCTCACCCTAACACTTAAACTGGACCATAACACTAAACATTAACCCTAACACTAAACTTTAACCCTAACCATAAGCCCAACACTTAACCCTAATCCTATCCCTTAACCCTAAGCCGAACCCTAAGCCCTAACCCTAAACCTAACCCTAACCCCAACCCTAACCCTTAATCTTGACCCTTACCATTAACCCTCACACTAACCCTAATCCTAATCTTTAACCATAAAGCTAACACTGAAGCCTAACCCTGTGCCAAACGCTAAACCCAAACCTTAACCCTAACCCTGAAACTTAACCATAAACCTAACTGTAACTGTTACACCTAACACTAACCTCTAACCCTAACCCCTAACCCTAAGACCCCACCTTAACACTAACCCTAACCCTAAACATTATCATAATCCTACCCCTAAATCTAATTCTCGGACTTCTTGCTTTCTTAGAGTTTAGAAAGCCTAAAATCCTCCCATGCCATGAGTAAAAGGGGGCTCTGCAGCTGTCTCTTGCATGAAACCAGGAGCCCATACCTAGCGTATGATAGAGTGGGTTCCCGGGGACAATCCCATCCCCCTAACCCCAGCCCCCCGCCCAGTGCAGACAGGGCCTGTACGCTAAGTATAAACACTACCCCTAACAGATAACCCTCACCCTGAACATAGCACCTGACCCTGATCCTATTGCTCACCTTAAAACATAAACCTCCCCGTAACCTTAACTTATCCCCTTATCTTAACCTTAATGCATAACACCCTGAGAAGAAGCCCTATCCCATAATTCTAATCCTAACCCCTAGCCATAACCGTAACACCTCATCCCTAATTCTAAAATGCCAACCCTAACCTTCACCCTGCCAACAACCCTAACCCTAACCCTAACCCCTAACCCTAAGCCCTCACCCTATCGCTAATCTTCATCCCTAAACCGTACCGTAATCCTAACCCTAAATCTAATTCTCAGACTTGCTTTCTCAGAGTTTTGAAAGCCTACAATCCTACTAAGCCATGCATGAAAGCCCGCTCTGCCACAGTGTCCTGCATGAAACCCAGAGGCCCATACACTGCGTACGATAGAGTGGGCTCCCAGCGACCATCACAGACCCCTAACTTCGCCTCCTAGTGCATACAGGGCCCGTGCCCTAATCATAAATCCTACCCCACACCCATAACCCTAACCCAGAACATAACACCTAACCCTGATCCTACTGCTCACCTTAACACGTAAACCTCACCCTAACCCTAACTTAACCCCTTATCTTAACGATAATGCATGACACCCTGAGAACAAGCCCTATACCGTAATTCTAACCCTAACTCCTAGCCGTAACCATAACACCTAATCCCTAATTCTGAAACGCCAACCCTAACCTTAACCCTACCGACAACACTAACACTAACCCTAAAACCCTTACCCTAACCCTACGCCTAAAAATAACCCTAACCATTGATCCTTAGTCATAACCCCTAAAGCTTAACCCTAACCCTTAACGCTAATCCCAATCCTAACCATTAAACATAACCCTACTTAACCCTAACCCTAACCTATACGCTAATGCCTAGAGATCTAACCCCAACACTGACCTACAGTTAACACTAACCCTAACCCCTAATCCTAACCTTAAACCTGAACCATAAACCTAACCCTTAACCCTAACCCTATTCCTAACCCCCTAACCCTAACCCTAACTGTTAAGCCTCACCCTAACACTTAACCCTGACTCTAACCCTAAACCTTAACCCTAACCCTGAACCCTAACCCTAAGCCTAACCCTTAACCCTAACCCTATCCCTTAACCCTAACCCCTAACCCTAACGCTAACCCCAACCCTAAACCTAACCCTGGCCCCCAACCCAGACTTAACACCTAACCCCTAACACTAACTCTAAACCTAACCACTAATCCCTAGCACCTGACCCTGACTCGAAACCTAACCCCTAACTCGAAACCCCTAACCCCAAACCTAACCCTAATTCTCACACTACTTCCATTCCCAGAGTGAAGCAAGCCTACAATACAGCCATGCCATGTGTGAGATGAGGCTCTGCCTGAGTCCTGCATGTAGGTTTTGTCCCAAGGCCCAGGGAATGATGTTGTGCTTTTGTGGTGACTCCGACCACACCCCTCTCACCGTAGATTAACCAGGTCCTGTGCCCTTAAACTGACCGCTAAATCTAAGCCCTACCACCAACCCTAACCTCTGACGCTGAACCTAAGCCCCGAGCCTAAAGCCCAACACTAACTCTAAACACTTACCCTAAACCTAATCCCTAACCCTAATGCTAACCCCTAAACGTAACTCTAACCACGAACAGTAAACCTAACCCTAACCTCTAACACAAACCCTAACACATAACTCTAACCCTAAAACTAACCCTAACCCTTAACCCTAAACCTAAACCCTAACCCTAACCCTTAACCTTAATCTTAACCGTTAACTCTCATGCTAACCTTTAATCCTAACCCTAATCCTAATCTTCAACCCTAAACCGAACACAACCCTAACCCTGTACCAAACCCTGACCCCTCATCTTAACCCTATCCGCAAACCTCAACCCCAAAACGAACTCTAACCGTTAAACCTAACAGTAACCTTAAACCGTAACCCTAATCTGTAACCCTATCCCCTCACCATAACACTACACTTCATCCTGAACCCTAACCATAATCCTAACCCTAAATCTAATTCTCAGACTTCTTGCTTTCTTAGAGTTTAGAAAGCCTGCAATCCTCCCGTGCCATGTGTGAAAGGAGGCTCTACCACTGTGTCCTGCATGAAATCCACGGGCCCATACCCAGAGTCCGATACAGTGGGTTCCCGGTGACAATCCCAGCCCGCTAACCTCCCCCCAGCCTAATGCCGACAGGGCCCGTGCGCTAAGCATAAATGATACCTTTAACAGATAACCCTAACCCTGAACATGGCACCTAACCCTGTTCCTATTTCTCCCCTTAACACGTAAACCTCACCGTGAGCCTAACTTTAACCTCTTAACGTAACGTTAATGCATAACCCATTCCCTGAGAACATCCCCTATCCCATAATTCTAACCCTATCTCCTAGTCATCACTGTAACACCTAATCCCTAACCCTAATTCTCCACCGCTAAGCCTAACCGTAACGCTGCCTACAACCCTAACACTGACAGGAACCCTTAGTTCTAACCCCAACGCTATGCCTAACAAAAGCCCTAACCCTTCACCCTTCACCCTAACCCCTGAGCATTACCCTAACCTTTAACCGTAATCCTAATCCTAACCATTAAACCTAACCCTAGCTCTTAAAGCTAACCCTAAACCTTACCCTCACGACTAGACCTAACCCTGACACTAACCTAACACCTAACCCTAACCATAACCCCTAAAGCTAACCCTAACCCTCAACCCTAAACCTAACCCTAACACTGAACCTTCACTATATCCCTAACCCCTAAGCCTAATCCTAACTGTTAACCCTCACCCTAACACTTAAACTGGACCATAACACTAAACATTAACCCTAACACTAAACTTTAACCCTAACCATAAGCCCAACACTTAACCCTAATCCTATCCCTTAACCCTAAGCCGAACCCTAAGCCCTAACCCTAAACCTAACCCTAACCCCAACCCTAACCCTTAATCTTGACCCTTACCATTAACCCTCACACTAACCCTAATCCTAATCTTTAACCATAAAGCTAACACTGAAGCCTAACCCTGTGCCAAACGCTAAACCCAAACCTTAACCCTAACCCTGAAACTTAACCATAAACCTAACTGTAACTGTTACACCTAACACTAACCTCTAACCCTAACCCCTAACCCTAAGACCCCACCTTAACACTAACCCTAACCCTAAACATTATCATAATCCTACCCCTAAATCTAATTCTCGGACTTCTTGCTTTCTTAGAGTTTAGAAAGCCTAAAATCCTCCCATGCCATGAGTAAAAGGGGGCTCTGCAGCTGTCTCTTGCATGAAACCAGGAGCCCATACCTAGCGTATGATAGAGTGGGTTCCCGGGGACAATCCCATCCCCCTAACCCCAGCCCCCCGCCCAGTGCAGACAGGGCCTGTACGCTAAGTATAAACACTACCCCTAACAGATAACCCTCACCCTGAACATAGCACCTGACCCTGATCCTATTGCTCACCTTAAAACATAAACCTCCCCGTAACCTTAACTTATCCCCTTATCTTAACCTTAATGCATAACACCCTGAGAAGAAGCCCTATCCCATAATTCTAATCCTAACCCCTAGCCATAACCGTAACACCTCATCCCTAATTCTAAAATGCCAACCCTAACCTTCACCCTGCCAACAACCCTAACCCTAACCCTAACCCCTAACCCTAAGCCCTCACCCTATCGCTAATCTTCATCCCTAAACCGTACCGTAATCCTAACCCTAAATCTAATTCTCAGACTTGCTTTCTCAGAGTTTTGAAAGCCTACAATCCTACTAAGCCATGCATGAAAGCCCGCTCTGCCACAGTGTCCTGCATGAAACCCAGAGGCCCATACACTGCGTACGATAGAGTGGGCTCCCAGCGACCATCACAGACCCCTAACTTCGCCTCCTAGTGCATACAGGGCCCGTGCCCTAATCATAAATCCTACCCCACACCCATAACCCTAACCCAGAACATAACACCTAACCCTGATCCTACTGCTCACCTTAACACGTAAACCTCACCCTAACCCTAACTTAACCCCTTATCTTAACGATAATGCATGACACCCTGAGAACAAGCCCTATACCGTAATTCTAACCCTAACTCCTAGCCGTAACCATAACACCTAATCCCTAATTCTGAAACGCCAACCCTGACCTTAACCCTACCAACAACACTAACACTAACCCTAAAACCCTTACCCTAACCCTACGCCTAAAAATAACCCTAACCATTGATCCTTAGTCATAACCCCTAAAGCTTAACCCTAACCCTTAACGCTAATCCCAATCCTAACCATTAAACATAACCCTACTTAACCCTAACCCTAACCTATACGCTAATGCCTAGAGATCTAACCCCAACACTGACCTACAGTTAACACTAACCCTAACCCCTAATCCTAACCTTAAACCTGAACCATAAACCTAACCCTTAACCCTAACCCTATTCCTAACCCCCTAACCCTAACCCTAACTGTTAAGCCTCACCCTAACACTTAACCCTGACTCTAACCCTAAACCTTAACCCTAACCCTGAACCCTAACCCTAAGCCTAACCCTTAACCCTAACCCTATCCCTTAACCCTAACCCCTAACCCTAACGCTAACCCCAACCCTAAACCTAACCCTGGCCCCCAACCCAGACTTAACACCTAACCCCTAACACTAACTCTAAACCTAACCACTAATCCCTAGCACCTGACCCTGACTCTAAACCTAACCCCTAACTCGAAACCCCTAACCCCAAACCTAACCCTAATTCTCACACTACTTCCATTCCCAGAGTGAAGCAAGCCTACAATACAGCTATGCCATGTGTGAGATGAGGCTCTGCCTGAGTCCTGCATGTAGGTTTTGTCCCAAGGCCCAGGGAATGATGTTGTGCTTTTGTGGTGACTCCGACCACACCCCTCTCACCGTAGATTAACCAGGTCCTGTGCCCTTAAACTGACCGCTAAATCTAAGCCCTACCACCAACCCTAACCTCTGACCCTGAACCTAAGCCCCGAGCCTAAAGCCCAACACTAACTCTAAACACTTACCCTAAACCTAATCCCTAACCCTAATGCTAACCCCTAAACGTAACTCTAACCACGAACAGTAAACCTAACCCTAACCTCTAACACAAACCCTAACACATAACTCTAACCCTAAAACTAACCCTAACCCTTAACCCTAAACCTAAACCCTAATCCTAACCCTTAACCTTAATCTTAACCGTTAACTCTCATGCTAACCTTTAATCCTAACCCTAATCCTAATCTTCAACCCTAAACCGAACACAACCCTAACCCTGTACCAAACCCTGGCCCCTCATCTTAACCCTATCCGTAAACCTCAACCCCAAAACGAACTGTAACCGTTAAACCTAACAGTAACCTTAAACCGTAACCCTAATCTGTAACCCTATCCCCTCACCATAACACTACACTTCATCCTGAACCCTAACCATAATCCTAACCCTAAATCTAATTCTCAGACTTCTTGCTTTCTTAGAGTTTAGAAAGCCTGCAATCCTCCCGTGCCATGTGTGAAAGGAGGCTCTACCACTGTGTCCCGCAAGAAATCCACGGGCCCATACCCAGAGTCCGATACAGTGGGTTCCCGGTGACAATCCCAGCCCGCTAACCTCCCCCCAGCCTAATGCCGACAGGGCCCGTGCGCTAAGCATAAATGATACCTTTAACAGATAACCCTAACCCTGAACATGGCACCTAACCCTGTTCCTATTTCTCCCCTTAACACGTAAACCTCACCGTGAGCCTAACTTTAACCTCTTAACGTAACGTTAATGCATAACCCATTCCCTGAGAACATCCCCTATCCCATAATTCTAACCCTATCTCCTAGTCATCACTGTAACACCTAATCCCTAACCCTAATTCTCCACCGCTAAGCCTAACCGTAACGCTGCCTACAACCCTAACACTGACAGGAACCCTTAGTTCTAACCCCAACGCTATGCCTAACAAAAGCCCTAACCCTTCACCCTTCACCCTAACCCCTGAGCATTACCCTAACCTTTAACCGTAATCCTAATCCTAACCATTAAACCTAACCCTAGCTCTTAAAGCTAACCCTAAACCTTACCCTTACGACTAGACCTAACCCTGACACTAACCTAACACCTAACCCTAACCATAACCCCTAAAGCTAACCCTAACCCTGAACCTTAAACCTAACCCTAACACTGAACCTTCACTATATCCCTAACCCCTAAGCCTAATCCTAACTGTTAACCCTCACCCTAACACTTAAACTGGACCATAACACTAAACATTAACCCTAACACTAAACTTTAACCCTAACCATAAGCCCAACACTTAACCCTAATCCTATCCCTTAACCCTAAGCCGAACCCTAAGCCCTAACCCTAAACCTAACCCTAACCCCAACCCTAACCCTTAATCTTGACCCTTACCATTAACCCTCACACTAACCCTAATCCTAATCTTTAACCATAAAGCTAACACTGAAGCCTAACCCTGTGCCAAACGCTAAACCCAAACCTTAACCCTAACCCTGAAACTTAACCATAAACCTAACTGTAACTGTTACACCTAACACTAACCTCTAACCCTAACCCCTAACCCTAAGACCCCACCTTAACACTAACCCTAACCCTAAACATTATCATAATCCTACCCCTAAATCTAATTCTCGGACTTCTTGCTTTCTTAGAGTTTAGAAAGCCTAAAATCCTCCCATGCCATGAGTAAAAGGGGGCTCTGCAGCTGTCTCTTGCATGAAACCAGGAGCCCATACCTAGCGTATGATAGAGTGGGTTCCCGGGGACAATCCCATCCCCCTAACCCCAGCCCCCCGCCCAGTGCAGACAGGGCCTGTACGCTAAGTATAAACACTACCCCTAACAGATAACCCTCACCCTGAACATAGCACCTGACCCTGATCCTATTGCTCACCTTAAAACATAAACCTCCCCGTAACCCTAACTTATCCCCATATCTTACCCTTAATGCATAACACCCTGAGAAGAAGCCCTATCCCATAATTCTAATCCTAACCCCTAGCCATAACCGTAACACCTCATCCCTAATTCTAAAATGCCAACCCTAACCTTCACCCTGCCAACAACCCTAACCCTAACCCTAACCCATAACCCTAAGCCCTCACCCTATCGCTAATCTTCATCCCTAAACCGTACCGTAATCCTAACCCTAAATCTAATTCTCAGACTTGCTTTCTCAGAGTTTTGAAAGCCTACAATCCTACTAAGCCATGCATGAAAGCCCGCTCTGCCACAGTGTCCTGCATGAAACCCAGAGGCCCATACACTGCGTACGATAGAGTGGGCTCCCAGCGACCATCACAGACCCCTAACTTCGCCTCCTAGTGCATACAGGGCCCGTGCCCTAAGCATAAACCCTACCCCACACCCATAACCCTAACCCAGAACATAACACCTAACCCTGATCCTACTGCTCACCTTAACACGTAAACCTCACCCTAACCCTAACTTAACCCCTTATCTTAACGATAATGCATGACACCCTGAGAACAAGCCCTATACCGTAATTCTAACCCTAACTCCTAGCCGTAACCATAACACCTAATCCCTAATTCTGAAACGCCAACCCTAACCTTAACCCTACCAACAACACTATCACTAACCCTAAAACCCTTACCCTAACCCTACGCCTAAAAATAACCCTAACCATTGATCCTTAGTCATAACCCCTAAAGCTTAACCCTAACCCTTAACGCTAATCCCAATCCTAACCATTAAACATAACCCTACTTAACCCTAACCCTAACCTATACGCTAATGCCTAGAGATCTAACCCCAACACTGACCTACAGTTAACACTAACCCTAACCCCTAATCCTAACCTTAAACCTGAACCATAACCCTAACCCTTAACCCTAACCCTATTCCTAACCCCCTAACCCTAACCCTAACTGTTAAGCCTCACCCTAACACTTAACCCTGACTCTAACCCTAAACCTTAACCCTAACCCTGAACCCTAACCCTAAGCCTAACCCTTAACCCTAACCCTATCCCTTAACCCTAACCCCTAACCCTAACGCTAACCCCAACCCTAAACCTAACCCTGGCCCCCAACCCAGACTTAACACCTAACCCCTAACACTAACTCTAAACCTAACCATTAATCCCTAGCACCTGACCCTGACTCGAAACCTAACCCCTAACTCGAAACCCCTAACCCCAAACCTAACCCTAATTCTCACACTACTTCCATTCCCAGAGTGAAGCAAGCCTACAATACAGCCATGCCACGTGTGAGATGAGGCTCTGCCTGAGTCCTGCATGTAGGTTTTGTCCCAAGGCCCAGGGAATGATGTTGTGCTTTTGTGGTGACTCCGACCACACCCCTCTCACCGTAGATTAACCAGGTCCTGTGCCCTTAAACTGACCGCTAAATCTAAGCCCTACCACCAACCCTAACCTCTGACCCTGAACCTAAGCCCCGAGCCTAAAGCCCAACACTAACTCTAAACACTTACCCTAAACCTAATCCCTAACCCTAATGCTAACCCCTAAACGTAACTCTAACCACGAACAGTAAACCTAACCCTAACCTCTAACACAAACCCTAACACATAACTCTAACCCTAAAACTAACCCTAACCCTTAACCCTAAACCTAAACCCTAACCCTAACCCTTAACCTTAATCTTAACCGTTAACTCTCATGCTAACCTTTAATCCTAACCCTAATCCTAATCTTCAACCCTAAACCGAACACAACCCTAACCCTGTACCAAACCCTGACCCCTCATCTTAACCCTATCCGCAAACCTCATCCCCAAAAGCGAACTGTAACCGTTAAACCTAACAGTAACCTTAAATGTAACCCTAATCTGTAACCCTATCCCCTCACCATAACACTACACTTCATCCTGAACCCTAACCATAATCCTAACCCTAAATCTAATTCTCAGACTTCTTGCTTTCTTAGAGTTTAGAAAGCCTGCAATCCTTCCGTGCCATGTGTGAAAGGAGGCTCTACCACTGTGTCCCGCAAGAAATCCACGGGCCCATACCCAGAGTCCGATAAAGTGGGATCCCGGTGACAATCCCTGCCCCCTAACCTCCCCCCAGCCTAATGCCGACAGGGCCCGTGCGCTAAGCATAAATGATACCTTTAACAGATAACCCTAACCCTGAACATGGCACCTAACCCTGTTCCTATTTCTCCCCTTAACACGTAAACCTCACCGTGAGCCTAACTTTAACCTCTTAACGTAACGTTAATGCATAACCCATTCCCTGAGAACATCCCCTATCCCATAATTCTAACCCTATCTCCTAGTCATAACTGTAACACCTAATCCCTAACCCTAATTCTCCACCGCTAAGCCTAACCGTAACGCTGCCTACAACCCTAACACTGACAGGAACCCTTAGTTCTAACCCCAACGCTATGCCTAACAAAAGCCCTAACCCTTCACCCTTCACCCTAACCCCTGAGCATTACCCTAACCTTTAACCGTAATCCTAATCCTAACCATTAAACCTAACCCTAGCTCTTAAAGCTAACCCTAAACCTTACCCTCACGACCAGACCTAACCCTGACACTAACCTAACACCTAACCCTAACCATAACCCCTAAAGCTAACCCTAACCCTGAACCCTAAACCTAACCCTAACACTGAACCTTCACTATATCCCTAACCCCTAAGCCTAATCCTAACTGTTAACCCTCACCCTAACACTTAAACTGGACCATAACACTAAACATTAACCCTAACACTAAACTTTAACCCTAACCATAAGCCCAACACTTAACCCTAATCCTATCCCCTAACCCTAAGCCCTAACCCTAAACCTAACCCTAACCCCAACCCTAACCCTTAATCTTGACCCTTACCATTAACCCTCACACTAACCCTAATCCTAATCTTTAACCATAAAGCTAACACTGAAGCCTAACCCTGTGCCAAACGCTAAACCCAAACCTTAACCCTAACCCTGAAACTTAACCATAAACCTAACTGTAACTGTTACACCTAACACTAACCTCTAACCCTAACCCCTAACCCTAAGACCCCACCTTAACACTAACCCTAACCCTAAACATTATCATAATCCTACCCCTAAATCTAATTCTCGGACTTCTTGCTTTCTTAGAGTTTAGAAAGCCTAAAATCCTCCCATGCCATGAGTAAAAGGGGGCTCTGCAGCTGTCTCTTGCATGAAACCAGGAGCCCATACCTAGCGTATGATAGAGTGGGTTCCCGGGGACAATCCCATCCCCCTAACCCCAGCCCCCCGCCCAGTGCAGACAGGGCCTGTACGCTAAGTATAAACACTACCCCTAACAGATAACCCTCACCCTGAACATAGCACCTGACCCTGATCCTATTGCTCACCTTAAAACATAAACCTCCCCGTAACCCTAACTTATCCCCTTATCTTAACCTTAATGCATAACACCCTGAGAAAAAGCCCTATCCCATAATTCTAATCCTAACCCCTAGCCATAACCGTAACACCTCATCCCTAATTCTAAAATGCCAACCCTAACCTTCACCCTGCCAACAACCCTAACCCTAACCCTAACCCCTAACCCTAAGCCCTCACCCTATCACTAATCTTCATCCCTAAACCGTACCGTAATCCTAACCCTAAATCTAATTCTCAGACTTGCTTTCTCAGAGTTTTGAAAGCCTACAATCCTACTAAGCCATGCATGAAAGCCCGCTCTGCCACAGTGTCCTGCATGAAACCCAGAGGCCCATACACTGCGTACGATAGAGTGGGCTCCCAGCGACCATCACAGACCCCTAACTTCGCCTCCTAGTGCATACAGGGCCCGTGCCCTAAGCATAAACCCTACCCCACACCCATAACCCTAACCCAGAACATAACACCTAACCCTGATCCTACTGCTCACCTTAACACGTAAACCTCACCCTAACCCTAACTTAACCCCTTATCTTAACGATAATGCATGACACCCTGAGAACAAGCCCTATACCGTAATTCTAACCCTAACTCCTAGCCGTAACCATAACACCTAATCCCTAATTCTGAAACGCCAACCCTAACCTTAACCCTACCGACAACACTAACACTAACCCTAAAACCCTTACCCTAACCCTACGCCTAAAAATAACCCTAACCATTGATCCTTAGTCATAACCCCTAAAGCTTAACCCTAACCCTTAACGCTAATCCCAATCCTAACCATTAAACATAACCCTACTTAACCCTAACCCTAACCTATACGCTAATGCCTAGAGATCTAACCCCAACACTGACCTACAGTTAACACTAACCCTAACCCCTAATCCTAACCTTAAACCTGAACCATAAACCTAACCCTTAACCCTAACCCTATTCCTAACCCCCTAACCATAACCCTAACTGTTAAGCCTCACCCTAACACTTAACCCTGACTCTAACCCTAAACCTTAACCCTAACCCTGAACCCTAACCCTAAGCCTAACCCTTAACCCTAACCCTATCCCTTAACCCTAACCCCTAACCCTAACGCTAACCCCAACCCTAAACCTCACCCTGGCCCCCAACCCAGACTTAACACCTAACCCCTAACACTAACTCTAAACCTAACCACTAATCCCTAGCACCTGACCCTGACTCGAAACCTAACCCCTAACTCGAAACCCCTAACCCCAAACCTAACCCTAATTCTCACACTACTTCCATTCCCAGAGTGAAGCAAGCCTACAATACAGCCATGCCACGTGTGAGATGAGGCTCTGCCTGAGTCCTGCATGTAGGTTTTGTCCCAAGGCCCAGGGAATGATGTTGTGCTTTTGTGGTGACTCCGACCACACCCCTCTCACCGTAGATTAACCAGGTCCTGTGCCCTTAAACTGACCGCTAAATCTAAGCCCTACCACCAACCCTAACCTCTGACCCTGAACCTAAGCCCCGAGCCTAAAGCCCAACACTAACTCTAAACACTTACCCTAAACCTAATCCCTAACCCTAATGCTAACCCCTAAACGTAACTCTAACCACGAACAGTAAACCTAACCCTAACCTCTAACACAAACCCTAACACATAACTCTAACCCTAAAACTAACCCTAACCCTTAACCCTAAACCTAAACCCTAACCCTAACCCTTAACCTTAATCTTAACCGTTAACTCTCATGCTAACCTTTAATCCTAACCCTAATCCTAATCTTCAACCCTAAACCTAACACAACCCTAACCCTGTACCAAACCCTGACCCCTCATCTTAACCCTATCCGCAAACCAAATCCCCAAAACGAACTGTAACCGTTAAACCTAACAGTAACCTTAAATGTAACCCTAATCTGTAACCCTATCCCCTCACCATAACACTACACTTCATCCTGAACCCTAACCATAATCCTAACCCTAAATCTAATTCTCAGACTTCTTGCTTTCTTAGAGTTTAGAAAGCCTGCAATCCTCCCGTGCCATGTGTGAAAGGAGGCTCTACCACTGTGTCCCGCAAGAAATCCACGGGCCCATACCCAGAGTCCGATACAGTGGGTTCCCGGTGACAATCCCAGTCCCCTAACCTCCCCCCAGCCTAATGCCGACAGGGCCCGTGCGCTAAGCATAAATGATACCTTTAACAGATAACCCTAACCCTGAACATGGCACCTAACCCTGTTCCTATTTCTCCCCTTAACACGTAAACCTCACCGTGAGCCTAACTTTAACCTCTTAACGTAACGTTAATGCATAACCCATTCCCTGAGAACATCCCCTATCCCATAATTCTAACCCTATCTCCTAGTCATAACTGTAACACCTAATCCCTAACCCTAATTCTCCACCGCTAATCCTAACCGTAACGCTGCCTACAACCCTAACACTGACAGGAACCCTTAGTTCTAACCCCAACGCTATGCCTAACAAAAGCCCTAACCCTTCACCCTTCACCCTAACCCCTGAGCATTACCCTAACCTTTAACCGTAATCCTAATCCTAACCATTAAACCTAACCCTAGCTCTTAAAGCTAACCCTAAACCTTACCCTCACGACCAGACCTAACCCTGACACTAACCTAACACCTAACCCTAACCATAACCCCTAAAGCTAACCCTAACCCTCAACCCTAAACCTAACCCTAACACTGAACCTTCACTATATCCCTAACCCCTAAGCCTAATCCTAACTGTTAACCCTCACCCTAACACTTAAACTGGACCATAACACTAAACATTAACCCTAACACTAAACTTTAACCCTAACCATAAGCCCAACACTTAACCCTAATCCTATCCCCTAACCCTAAGCCCTAACCCTAAACCTAACCCTAACCCCAACCCTAACCCTTAATCTTGACCCTTACCATTAACCCTCACACTAACCCTAATCCTAATCTTTAACCATAAAGCTAACACTGAAGCCTAACCCTGTGCCAAACGCTAAACCCAAACCTTAACCCTAACCCTGAAACTTAACCATAAACCTAACTGTAACTGTTACACCTAACACTAACCTCTAACCCTAACCCCTAACCCTAAGACCCCACCTTAACACTAACCCTAACCCTAAACATTATCATAATCCTACCCCTAAATCTAATTCTCGGACTTCTTGCTTTCTTAGAGTTTAGAAAGCCTAAAATCCTCCCATGCCATGAGTAAAAGGGGGCTCTGCAGCTGTCTCTTGCATGAAACCAGGAGCCCATACCTAGCGTATGATAGAGTGGGTTCCCGGGGACAATCCCATCCCCCTAACCCCAGCCCCCCGCCCAGTGCAGACAGGGCCTGTACGCTAAGTATAAACACTACCCCTAACAGATAACCCTCACCCTGAACATAGCACCTGAGCCTGATCCTATTGCTCACCTTAAAACATAAACCTCCCCGTAACCCTAACTTATCCCCTTATCTTAACCTTAATGCATAACACCCTGAGAAAAAGCCCTATCCCATAATTCTAATCCTAACCCCTAGCCATAACCGTAACACCTCATCCCTAATTCTAAAATGCCAACCCTAACCTTCACCCTGCCAACAACCCTAACCCTAACCCTAACCCCTAACCCTAAGCCCTCACCCTATCACTAATCTTCATCCCTAAACCGTACCGTAATCCTAACCCTAAATCTAATTCTCAGACTTGCTTTCTCAGAGTTTTGAAAGCCTACAATCCTACTAAGCCATGCATGAAAGCCCGCTCTGCCACAGTGTCCTGCATGAAACCCAGAGGCCCATACACTGCGTACGATAGAGTGGGCTCCCAGCGACCATCACAGACCCCTAACTTCGCCTCCTAGTGCATACAGGGCCCGTGCCCTAAGCATAAACCCTACCCCACACCCATAACCCTAACCCAGAACATAACACCTAACCCTGATCCTACTGCTCACCTTAACACGTAAACCTCACCCTAACCCTAACTTAACCCCTTATCTTAACGATAATGCATGACACCCTGAGAACAAGCCCTATACCGTAATTCTAACCCTAACTCCTAGCCGTAACCATAACACCTAATCCCTAATTCTGAAACGCCAACCCTAACCTTAACCCTACCGACAACACTAACACTAACCCTAAAACCCTTACCCTAACCCTACGCCTAAAAATAACCCTAACCATTGATCCTTAGTCATAACCCCTAAAGCTTAACCCTAACCCTTAACGCTAATCCCAATCCTAACCATTAAACATAACCCTACTTAACCCTAACCCTAACCTATACGCTAATGCCTAGAGATCTAACCCCAACACTGACCTACAGTTAACACTAACCCTAACCCCTAATACTAACCTTAAACCTGAACCATAACCCTAACCCTTAACCCTAACCCTATTCCTAACCCCCTAACCATAACCCTAACTGTTAAGCCTCACCCTAACACTTAACCCTGACTCTAACCCTAAACCTTAACCCTAACCCTGAACCCTAACCCTAAGCCTAACCCTTAACCCTAACCCTATCCCTTAACCCTAACCCCCTCACCCTAACGCTAACCCCAACCCTAAACCTCACCCTGGCCCCCAACCCAGACTTAACACCTAACCCCTAACACTAACTCTAAACCTAACCACTAATCCCTAGCACCTGACCCTGACTCGAAACCTAACCCCTAACTCGAAACCCCTAACCCCAAACCTAACCCTAATTCTCACACTACTTCCATTCCCAGAGTGAAGCAAGCCTACAATACAGCCATGCCACGTGTGAGATGAGGCTCTGCCTGAGTCCTGCATGTAGGTTTTGTCCCAAGGCCCAGGGAATGATGTTGTGCTTTTGTGGTGACTCCGACCACACCCCTCTCACCGTAGATTAACCAGGTCCTGTGCCCTTAAACTGACCGCTAAATCTAAGCCCTACCACCAACCCTAACCTCTGACCCTGAACCTAAGCCCCGAGCCTAAAGCCCAACACTAACTCTAAACACTTACCCTAAACCTAATCCCTAACCCTAATGTTAACCCCTAAACGTAACTCTAACCACGAACAGTAAACCTAACCCTAACCTCTAACACAAACCCTAACACATAACTCTAACCCTAAAACTAACCCTAACCCTTAACCCTAAACCTAAACCCTAACCCTAACCCTTAACCTTAATCTTAACCGTTAACTCTCATGCTAACCTTTAATCCTAACCCTAATCCTAATCTTCAACCCTAAACCTAACACAACCCTAACCCTGTACCAAACCCTGACCCCTCATCTTAACCCTATCCGCAAACCAAATCCCCAAAACGAACTGTAACCGTTAAACCTAACAGTAACCTTAAATGTAACCCTAATCTGTAACCCTATCCCCTCACCATAACACTACACTTCATCCTGAACCCTAACCATAATCCTAACCCTAAATCTAATTCTCAGACTTCTTGCTTTCTTAGAGTTTAGAAAGCCTGCAATCCTCCCGTGCCATGTGTGAAAGGAGGCTCTACCACTGTGTCCCGCAAGAAATCCACGGGCCCATACCCAGAGTCCGATACAGTGGGTTCCCGGTGACAATCCCAGTCCCCTAACCTCCCCCCAGCCTAATGCCGACAGGGCCCGTGCGCTAAGCATAAATGATACCTTTAACAGATAACCCTAACCCTGAACATGGCACCTAACCCTGTTCCTATTTCTCCCCTTAACACGTAAACCTCACCGTGAGCCTAACTTTAACCTCTTAACGTAACGTTAATGCATAACCCATTCCCTGAGAACATCCCCTATCCCATAATTCTAACCCTATCTCCTAGTCATAACTGTAACACCTAATCCCTAACCCTAATTCTCCACCGCTAATCCTAACCGTAACGCTGCCTACAACCCTAACACTGACAGGAACCCTTAGTTCTAACCCCAACGCTATGCCTAACAAAAGCCCTAACCCTTCACCCTTCACCCTAACCCCTGAGCATTACCCTAACCTTTAACCGTAATCCTAATCCTAACCATTAAACCTAACCCTAGCTCTTAAAGCTAACCCTAAACCTTACCCTCACGACCAGACCTAACCCTGACACTAACCTAACACCTAACCCTAACCATAACCCCTAAAGCTAACCCTAACCCTCAACCCTAAACCTAACCCTAACACTGAACCTTCACTATATCCCTAACCCCTAAGCCTAATCCTAACTGTTAACCCTCACCCTAACACTTAAACTGGACCATAACACTAAACATTAACCCTAACACTAAACTTTAACCCTAACCATAAGCCCAACACTTAACCCTAATCCTATCCCCTAACCCTAAGCCCTAACCCTAAACCTAACCCTAACCCCAACCCTAACCCTTAATCTTGACCCTTACCATTAACCCTCACACTAACCCTAATCCTAATCTTTAACCATAAAGCTAACACTGAAGCCTAACCCTGTGCCAAACGCTAAACCCAAACCTTAACCCTAACCCTGAAACTTAACCATAAACCTAACTGTAACTGTTACACCTAACACTAACCTCTAACCCTAACCCCTAACCCTAAGACCCCACCTTAACACTAACCCTAACCCTAAACATTATCATAATCCTATCCCTAAATCTAATTCTCGGACTTCTTGCTTTCTTAGAGTTTAGAAAGCCTAAAATCCTCCCATGCCATGAGTAAAAGGGGGCTCTGCAGCTGTCTCTTGCATGAAACCAGGAGCCCATACCTAGCGTATGATAGAGTGGGTTCCCGGGGACAATCCCATCCCCCTAACCCCAGCCCCCCGCCCAGTGCAGACAGGGCCTGTACGCTAAGTATAAACACTACCCCTAACAGATAACCCTCACCCTGAACATAGCACCTGACCCTGATCCTATTGCTCACCTTAAAACATAAACCTCCCCGTAACCCTAACTTATCCCCTTATCTTAACCTTAATGCATAACACCCTGAGAAGAAGCCCTATCCCATAATTCTAATCCTAACCCCTAGCCATAACCGTAACACCTCATCCCTAATTCTAAAATGCCAACCCTAACCTTCACCCTGCCAACAACCCTAACCCTAACCCTAACCCCTAACCCTAAGCCCTCACCCTATCACTAATCTTCATCCCTAAACCGTACCGTAATCCTAACCCTAAATCTAATTCTCAGACTTGCTTTCTCAGAGTTTTGAAAGCCTACAATCCTACTAAGCCATGCATGAAAGCCCGCTCTGCCACAGTGTCCTGCATGAAACCCAGAGGCCCATACACTGCGTACGATAGAGTGGGCTCCCAGCGACCATCACAGACCCCTAACTTCGCCTCCTAGTGCATACAGGGCCCGTGCCCTAAGCATAAACCCTACCCCACACCCATAACCCTAACCCAGAACATAACACCTAACCCTGATCCTACTGCTCACCTTAACACGTAAACCTCACCCTAACCCTAACTTAACCCCTTATCTTAACGATAATGCATGACACCCTGAGAACAAGCCCTATACCGTAATTCTAACCCTAACTCCTAGCCGTAACCATAACACCTAATCCCTAATTCTGAAACGCCAACCCTAACCTTAACCCTACCGACAACACTAACACTAACCCTAAAACCCTTACCCTAAACCTACGCCTAAAAATAACCCTAACCATTGATCCTTAGTCATAACCCCTAAAGCTTAACCCTAACCCTTAATGCTAATCCCAATCCTAACCATTAAACAAAACCCTACTTAACCCTAACCCTAACCTATACGCTAATGCCTAGAGATCTAACCCCAACACTGACCTACAGTTACCACTAACCCTAACCCCTAATCCTAACCTTAAACCTGAACCATAAACCTAACCCTTAACCCTAACCCTATTCCTAACCCCCTAACCCTAACCCTAACTGTTAAGCCTCACCCTAACACTTAACCCTGACTCTAACCCTAAACCTTAACCCTAACCCTGAACCCTAACCCTAAGCCTAACCCTTAACCCTAACCCTATCCCTTAACCCTAACCCCTAACCCTAACGCTAACCCCAACCCTAAACCTAACCCTGGCCCCCAACCCAGACTTAACACCTAACCCCTAACACTAACTCTAAACCTAACCACTAATCCCTAGCACCTGACCCTGACTCGAAACCTAACCCCTAACTCGAAACCCCTAACCCCAAACCTAACCCTAATTCTAACACTACTTCCATTCCCAGAGTGAAGCAAGCCTACAATACAGCCATGCCATGTGTGAGATGAGGCTCTGCCTGAGTCCTGCATGTAGGTTTTGTCCCAAGGCCCAGGGAATGATGTTGTGCTTTTGTGGTGACTCCGACCACACCCCTCTCACCGTAGATTAACCAGGTCCTGTGCCCTTAAACTGACCGCTAAATCTAAGCCCTACCACCAACCCTAACCTCTGACGCTGAACCTAAGCCCCGAGCCTAAAGCCCAACACTAACTCTAAACACTTACCCTAAACCTAATCCCTAACCCTAATGCTAACCCCTAAACGTAACTCTAACCACGAACAGTAAACCTAACCCTAACCTCTAACACAAACCCTAACACATAACTCTAACCCTAAAACTAACCCTAACCCTTAACCCTAAACCTAAACCCTAACCCTAACCCTTAACCTTAATCTTAACCGTTAACTCTCATGCTAACCTTTAATCCTAACCCTAATCCTAATCTTCAACCCTAAACCGAACACAACCCTAACCCTGTACCAAACCCTGACCCCTCATCTTAACCCTATCCGCAAACCTCAACCCCAAAACGAACTGTAACCGTTAAACCTAACAGTAACCTTAAACCGTAACCCTAATCTGTAACCCTATCCCCTCACCATAACACTACACTTCATCCTGAACCCTAACCATAATCCTAACCCTAAATCTAATTCTCAGACTTCTTGCTTTCTTAGAGTTTAGAAAGCCTGCAATCCTCCCGTGCCATGTGTGAAAGGAGGCTCTACCACTGTGTCCTGCATGAAATCCACGGGCCCATACCCAGAGTCCGATACAGTGGGTTCCCGGTGACAATCCCAGCCCGCTAACCTCCCCCCAGCCTAATGCCGACAGGGCCCGTGCGCTAAGCATAAATGATACCTTTAACAGATAACCCTAACCCTGAACATGGCACCTAACCCTGTTCCTATTTCTCCCCTTAACACGTAAACCTCACCGTGAGCCTAACTTTAACCTCTTAACGTAACGTTAATGCATAACCCATTCCCTGAGAACATCCCCTATCCCATAATTCTAACCCTATCTCCTAGTCATCACTGTAACACCTAATCCCTAACCCTAATTCTCCACCGCTAAGCCTAACCGTAACGCTGCCTACAACCCTAACACTGACAGGAACCCTTAGTTCTAACCCCAACGCTATGCCTAACAAAAGCCCTAACCCTTCACCCTTCACCCTAACCCCTGAGCATTACCCTAACCTTTAACCGTAATCCTAATCCTAACCATTAAACCTAACCCTAGCTCTTAAAGCTAACCCTAAACCTTACCCTCACGACTAGACCTAACCCTGACACTAACCTAACACCTAACCCTAACCATAACCCCTAAAGCTAACCCTAACCCTCAACCCTAAACCTAACCCTAACACTGAACCTTCACTATATCCCTAACCCCTAAGCCTAATCCTAACTGTTAACCCTCACCCTAACACTTAAACTGGACCATAACACTAAACATTAACCCTAACACTAAACTTTAACCCTAACCATAAGCCCAACACTTAACCCTAATCCTATCCCTTAACCCTAAGCCGAACCCTAAGCCCTAACCCTAAACCTAACCCTAACCCCAACCCTAACCCTTAATCTTGACCCTTACCATTAACCCTCACACTAACCCTAATCCTAATCTTTAACCATAAAGCTAACACTGAAGCCTAACCCTGTGCCAAACGCTAAACCCAAACCTTAACCCTAACCCTGAAACTTAACCATAAACCTAACTGTAACTGTTACACCTAACACTAACCTCTAACCCTAACCCCTAACCCTAAGACCCCACCTTAACACTAACCCTAACCCTAAACATTATCATAATCCTACCCCTAAATCTAATTCTCGGACTTCTTGCTTTCTTAGAGTTTAGAAAGCCTAAAATCCTCCCATGCCATGAGTAAAAGGGGGCTCTGCAGCTGTCTCTTGCATGAAACCAGGAGCCCATACCTAGCGTATGATAGAGTGGGTTCCCGGGGACAATCCCATCCCCCTAACCCCAGCCCCCCGCCCAGTGCAGACAGGGCCTGTACGCTAAGTATAAACACTACCCCTAACAGATAACCCTCACCCTGAACATAGCACCTGACCCTGATCCTATTGCTCACCTTAAAACATAAACCTCCCCGTAACCTTAACTTATCCCCTTATCTTAACCTTAATGCATAACACCCTGAGAAGAAGCCCTATCCCATAATTCTAATCCTAACCCCTAGCCATAACCGTAACACCTCATCCCTAATTCTAAAATGCCAACCCTAACCTTCACCCTGCCAACAACCCTAACCCTAACCCTAACCCCTAACCCTAAGCCCTCACCCTATCGCTAATCTTCATCCCTAAACCGTACCGTAATCCTAACCCTAAATCTAATTCTCAGACTTGCTTTCTCAGAGTTTTGAAAGCCTACAATCCTACTAAGCCATGCATGAAAGCCCGCTCTGCCACAGTGTCCTGCATGAAACCCAGAGGCCCATACACTGCGTACGATAGAGTGGGCTCCCAGCGACCATCACAGACCCCTAACTTCGCCTCCTAGTGCATACAGGGCCCGTGCCCTAATCATAAATCCTACCCCACACCCATAACCCTAACCCAGAACATAACACCTAACCCTGATCCTACTGCTCACCTTAACACGTAAACCTCACCCTAACCCTAACTTAACCCCTTATCTTAACGATAATGCATGACACCCTGAGAACAAGCCCTATACCGTAATTCTAACCCTAACTCCTAGCCGTAACCATAACACCTAATCCCTAATTCTGAAACGCCAACCCTAACCTTAACCCTACCGACAACACTAACACTAACCCTAAAACCCTTACCCTAACCCTACGCCTAAAAATAACCCTAACCATTGATCCTTAGTCATAACCCCTAAAGCTTAACCCTAACCCTTAACGCTAATCCCAATCCTAACCATTAAACATAACCCTACTTAACCCTAACCCTAACCTATACGCTAATGCCTAGAGATCTAACCCCAACACTGACCTACAGTTAACACTAACCCTAACCCCTAATCCTAACCTTAAACCTGAACCATAAACCTAACCCTTAACCCTAACCCTATTCCTAACCCCCTAACCCTAACCCTAACTGTTAAGCCTCACCCTAACACTTAACCCTGACTCTAACCCTAAACCTTAACCCTAACCCTGAACCCTAACCCTAAGCCTAACCCTTAACCCTAACCCTATCCCTTAACCCTAACCCCTAACCCTAACGCTAACCCCAACCCTAAACCTAACCCTGGCCCCCAACCCAGACTTAACACCTAACCCCTAACACTAACTCTAAACCTAACCACTAATCCCTAGCACCTGACCCTGACTCGAAACCTAACCCCTAACTCGAAACCCCTAACCCCAAACCTAACCCTAATTCTCACACTACTTCCATTCCCAGAGTGAAGCAAGCCTACAATACAGCCATGCCATGTGTGAGATGAGGCTCTGCCTGAGTCCTGCATGTAGGTTTTGTCCCAAGGCCCAGGGAATGATGTTGTGCTTTTGTGGTGACTCCGACCACACCCCTCTCACCGTAGATTAACCAGGTCCTGTGCCCTTAAACTGACCGCTAAATCTAAGCCCTACCACCAACCCTAACCTCTGACGCTGAACCTAAGCCCCGAGCCTAAAGCCCAACACTAACTCTAAACACTTACCCTAAACCTAATCCCTAACCCTAATGCTAACCCCTAAACGTAACTCTAACCACGAACAGTAAACCTAACCGTAACCTCTAACACAAACCCTAACACATAACTCTAACCCTAAAACTAACCCTAACCCTTAACCCTAAACCTAAACCCTAACCCTAACCCTTAACCTTAATCTTAACCGTTAACTCTCATGCTAACCTTTAATCCTAACCCTAATCCTAATCTTCAACCCTAAACCGAACACAACCCTAACCCTGTACCAAACCCTGACCCCTCATCTTAACCCTATCCGCAAACCTCAACCCCAAAACGAACTGTAACCGTTAAACCTAACAGTAACCTTAAACCGTAACCCTAATCTGTAACCCTATCCCCTCACCATAACACTACACTTCATCCTGAACCCTAACCATAATCCTAACCCTAAATCTAATTCTCAGACTTCTTGCTTTCTTAGAGTTTAGAAAGCCTGCAATCCTCCCGTGCCATGTGTGAAAGGAGGCTCTACCACTGTGTCCTGCATGAAATCCACGGGCCCATACCCAGAGTCCGATACAGTGGGTTCCCGGTGACAATCCCAGCCCGCTAACCTCCCCCCAGCCTAATGCCGACAGGGCCCGTGCGCTAAGCATAAATGATACCTTTAACAGATAACCCTAACCCTGAACATGGCACCTAACCCTGTTCCTATTTCTCCCCTTAACACGTAAACCTCACCGTGAGCCTAACTTTAACCTCTTAACGTAACGTTAATGCATAACCCATTCCCTGAGAACATCCCCTATCCCATAATTCTAACCCTATCTCCTAGTCATCACTGTAACACCTAATCCCTAACCCTAATTCTCCACCGCTAAGCCTAACCGTAACGCTGCCTACAACCCTAACACTGACAGGAACCCTTAGTTCTAACCCCAACGCTATGCCTAACAAAAGCCCTAACCCTTCACCCTTCACCCTAACCCCTGAGCATTACCCTAACCTTTAACCGTAATCCTAATCCTAACCATTAAACCTAACCCTAGCTCTTAAAGCTAACCCTAAACCTTACCCTCACGACTAGACCTAACCCTGACACTAACCTAACACCTAACCCTAACCATAACCCCTAAAGCTAACCCTAACCCTCAACCCTAAACCTAACCCTAACACTGAACCTTCACTATATCCCTAACCCCTAAGCCTAATCCTAACTGTTAACCCTCACCCTAACACTTAAACTGGACCATAACACTAAACATTAACCCTAACACTAAACTTTAACCCTAACCATAAGCCCAACACTTAACCCTAATCCTATCCCTTAACCCTAAGCCGAACCCTAAGCCCTAACCCTAAACCTAACCCTAACCCCAACCCTAACCCTTAATCTTGACCCTTACCATTAACCCTCACACTAACCCTAATCCTAATCTTTAACCATAAAGCTAACACTGAAGCCTAACCCTGTGCCAAACGCTAAACCCAAACCTTAACCCTAACCCTGAAACTTAACCATAAACCTAACTGTAACTGTTACACCTAACACTAACCTCTAACCCTAACCCCTAACCCTAAGACCCCACCTTAACACTAACCCTAACCCTAAACATTATCATAATCCTACCCCTAAATCTAATTCTCGGACTTCTTGCTTTCTTAGAGTTTAGAAAGCCTAAAATCCTCCCATGCCATGAGTAAAAGGGGGCTCTGCAGCTGTCTCTTGCATGAAACCAGGAGCCCATACCTAGCGTATGATAGAGTGGGTTCCCGGGGACAATCCCATCCCCCTAACCCCAGCCCCCCGCCCAGTGCAGACAGGGCCTGTACGCTAAGTATAAACACTACCCCTAACAGATAACCCTCACCCTGAACATAGCACCTGACCCTGATCCTATTGCTCACCTTAAAACATAAACCTCCCCGTAACCTTAACTTATCCCCTTATCTTAACCTTAATGCATAACACCCTGAGAAGAAGCCCTATCCCATAATTCTAATCCTAACCCCTAGCCATAACCGTAACACCTCATCCCTAATTCTAAAATGCCAACCCTAACCTTCACCCTGCCAACAACCCTAACCCTAACCCTAACCCCTAACCCTAAGCCCTCACCCTATCGCTAATCTTCATCCCTAAACCGTACCGTAATCCTAACCCTAAATCTAATTCTCAGACTTGCTTTCTCAGAGTTTTGAAAGCCTACAATCCTACTAAGCCATGCATGAAAGCCCGCTCTGCCACAGTGTCCTGCATGAAACCCAGAGGCCCATACACTGCGTACGATAGAGTGGGCTCCCAGCGACCATCACAGACCCCTAACTTCGCCTCCTAGTGCATACAGGGCCCGTGCCCTAATCATAAATCCTACCCCACACCCATAACCCTAACCCAGAACATAACACCTAACCCTGATCCTACTGCTCACCTTAACACGTAAACCTCACCCTAACCCTAACTTAACCCCTTATCTTAACGATAATGCATGACACCCTGAGAACAAGCCCTATACCGTAATTCTAACCCTAACTCCTAGCCGTAACCATAACACCTAATCCCTAATTCTGAAACGCCAACCCTAACCTTAACCCTACCGACAACACTAACACTAACCCTAAAACCCTTACCCTAACCCTACGCCTAAAAATAACCCTAACCATTGATCCTTAGTCATAACCCCTAAAGCTTAACCCTAACCCTTAACGCTAATCCCAATCCTAACCATTAAACATAACCCTACTTAACCCTAACCCTAACCTATACGCTAATGCCTAGAGATCTAACCCCAACACTGACCTACAGTTAACACTAACCCTAACCCCTAATCCTAACCTTAAACCTGAACCATAAACCTAACCCTTAACCCTAACCCTATTCCTAACCCCCTAACCCTAACCCTAACTGTTAAGCCTCACCCTAACACTTAACCCTGACTCTAACCCTAAACCTTAACCCTAACCCTGAACCCTAACCCTAAGCCTAACCCTTAACCCTAACCCTATCCCTTAACCCTAACCCCTAACCCTAACGCTAACCCCAACCCTAAACCTAACCCTGGCCCCCAACCCAGACTTAACACCTAACCCCTAACACTAACTCTAAACCTAACCACTAATCCCTAGCACCTGACCCTGACTCGAAACCTAACCCCTAACTCGAAACCCCTAACCCCAAACCTAACCCTAATTCTCACACTACTTCCATTCCCAGAGTGAAGCAAGCCTACAATACAGCCATGCCATGTGTGAGATGAGGCTCTGCCTGAGTCCTGCATGTAGGTTTTGTCCCAAGGCCCAGGGAATGATGTTGTGCTTTTGTGGTGACTCCGACCACACCCCTCTCACCGTAGATTAACCAGGTCCTGTGCCCTTAAACTGACCGCTAAATCTAAGCCCTACCACCAACCCTAACCTCTGACGCTGAACCTAAGCCCCGAGCCTAAAGCCCAACACTAACTCTAAACACTTACCCTAAACCTAATCCCTAACCCTAATGCTAACCCCTAAACGTAACTCTAACCACGAACAGTAAACCTAACCGTAACCTCTAACACAAACCCTAACACATAACTCTAACCCTAAAACTAACCCTAACCCTTAACCCTAAACCTAAACCCTAACCCTAACCCTTAACCTTAATCTTAACCGTTAACTCTCATGCTAACCTTTAATCCTAACCCTAATCCTAATCTTCAACCCTAAACCGAACACAACCCTAACCCTGTACCAAACCCTGACCCCTCATCTTAACCCTATCCGCAAACCTCAACCCCAAAACGAACTGTAACCGTTAAACCTAACAGTAACCTTAAACCGTAACCCTAATCTGTAACCCTATCCCCTCACCATAACACTACACTTCATCCTGAACCCTAACCATAATCCTAACCCTAAATCTAATTCTCAGACTTCTTGCTTTCTTAGAGTTTAGAAAGCCTGCAATCCTCCCGTGCCATGTGTGAAAGGAGGCTCTACCACTGTGTCCTGCATGAAATCCACGGGCCCATACCCAGAGTCCGATACAGTGGGTTCCCGGTGACAATCCCAGCCCGCTAACCTCCCCCCAGCCTAATGCCGACAGGGCCCGTGCGCTAAGCATAAATGATACCTTTAACAGATAACCCTAACCCTGAACATGGCACCTAACCCTGTTCCTATTTCTCCCCTTAACACGTAAACCTCACCGTGAGCCTAACTTTAACCTCTTAACGTAACGTTAATGCATAACCCATTCCCTGAGAACATCCCCTATCCCATAATTCTAACCCTATCTCCTAGTCATCACTGTAACACCTAATCCCTAACCCTAATTCTCCACCGCTAAGCCTAACCGTAACGCTGCCTACAACCCTAACACTGACAGGAACCCTTAGTTCTAACCCCAACGCTATGCCTAACAAAAGCCCTAACCCTTCACCCTTCACCCTAACCCCTGAGCATTACCCTAACCTTTAACCGTAATCCTAATCCTAACCATTAAACCTAACCCTAGCTCTTAAAGCTAACCCTAAACCTTACCCTCACGACTAGACCTAACCCTGACACTAACCTAACACCTAACCCTAACCATAACCCCTAAAGCTAACCCTAACCCTCAACCCTAAACCTAACCCTAACACTGAACCTTCACTATATCCCTAACCCCTAAGCCTAATCCTAACTGTTAACCCTCACCCTAACACTTAAACTGGACCATAACACTAAACATTAACCCTAACACTAAACTTTAACCCTAACCATAAGCCCAACACTTAACCCTAATCCTATCCCTTAACCCTAAGCCGAACCCTAAGCCCTAACCCTAAACCTAACCCTAACCCCAACCCTAACCCTTAATCTTGACCCTTACCATTAACCCTCACACTAACCCTAATCCTAATCTTTAACCATAAAGCTAACACTGAAGCCTAACCCTGTGCCAAACGCTAAACCCAAACCTTAACCCTAACCCTGAAACTTAACCATAAACCTAACTGTAACTGTTACACCTAACACTAACCTCTAACCCTAACCCCTAACCCTAAGACCCCACCTTAACACTAACCCTAACCCTAAACATTATCATAATCCTACCCCTAAATCTAATTCTCGGACTTCTTGCTTTCTTAGAGTTTAGAAAGCCTAAAATCCTCCCATGCCATGAGTAAAAGGGGGCTCTGCAGCTGTCTCTTGCATGAAACCAGGAGCCCATACCTAGCGTATGATAGAGTGGGTTCCCGGGGACAATCCCATCCCCCTAACCCCAGCCCCCCGCCCAGTGCAGACAGGGCCTGTACGCTAAGTATAAACACTACCCCTAACAGATAACCCTCACCCTGAACATAGCACCTGACCCTGATCCTATTGCTCACCTTAAAACATAAACCTCCCCGTAACCTTAACTTATCCCCTTATCTTAACCTTAATGCATAACACCCTGAGAAGAAGCCCTATCCCATAATTCTAATCCTAACCCCTAGCCATAACCGTAACACCTCATCCCTAATTCTAAAATGCCAACCCTAACCTTCACCCTGCCAACAACCCTAACCCTAACCCTAACCCATAACCCTAAGCCCTCACCCTATCGCTAATCTTCATCCCTAAACCGTACCGTAATCCTAACCCTAAATCTAATTCTCAGACTTGCTTTCTCAGAGTTTTGAAAGCCTACAATCCTACTAAGCCATGCATGAAAGCCCGCTCTGCCACAGTGTCCTGCATGAAACCCAGAGGCCCATACACTGCGTACGATAGAGTGGGCTCCCAGCGACCATCACAGACCCCTAACTTCGCCTCCTAGTGCATACAGGGCCCGTGCCCTAATCATAAATCCTACCCCACACCCATAACCCTAACCCAGAACATAACACCTAACCCTGATCCTACTGCTCACCTTAACACGTAAACCTCACCCTAACCCTAACTTAACCCCTTATCTTAACGATAATGCATGACACCCTGAGAACAAGCCCTATACCGTAATTCTAACCCTAACTCCTAGCCGTAACCATAACACCTAATCCCTAATTCTGAAACGCCAACCCTAACCTTAACCCTACCAACAACACTAACACTAACCCTAAAACCCTTACCCTAACCCTACGCCTAAAAATAACCCTAACCATTGATCCTTAGTCATAACCCCTAAAGCTTAACCCTAACCCTTAACGCTAATCCCAATCCTAACCATTAAACATAACCCTACTTAACCCTAACCCTAACCTATACGCTAATGCCTAGAGATCTAACCCCAACACTGACCTACAGTTAACACTAACCCTAACCCCTAATCCTAACCTTAAACCTGAACCATAAACCTAACCCTTAACCCTAACCCTATTCCTAACCCCCTAACCCTAACCCTAACTGTTAAGCCTCACCCTAACACTTAACCCTGACTCTAACCCTAAACCTTAACCCTAACCCTGAACCCTAACCCTAAGCCTAACCCTTAACCCTAACCCTATCCCTTAACCCTAACCCCTAACCCTAACGCTAACCCCAACCCTAAACCTAACCCTGGCCCCCAACACAGACTTAACACCTAACCCCTAACACTAACTCTAAACCTAACCACTAATCCCTAGCACCTGACCCTGACTCTAAACCTAACCCCTAACTCGAAACCCCTAACCCCAAACCTAACCCTAATTCTCACACTACTTCCATTCCCAGAGTGAAGCAAGCCTACAATACAGCTATGCCATGTGTGAGATGAGGCTCTGCCTGAGTCCTGCATGTAGGTTTTGTCCCAAGGCCCAGGGAATGATGTTGTGCTTTTGTGGTGACTCCGACCACACCCCTCTCACCGTAGATTAACCAGGTCCTGTGCCCTTAAACTGACCGCTAAATCTAAGCCCTACCACCAACCCTAACCTCTGACCCTGAACCTAAGCCCCGAGCCTAAAGCCCAACACTAACTCTAAACACTTACCCTAAACCTAATCCCTAACCCTAATGCTAACCCCTAAACGTAACTCTAACCACGAACAGTAAACCTAACCCTAACCTCTAACACAAACCCTAACACATAACTCTAACCCTAAAACTAACCCTAACCCTTAACCCTAAACCTAAACCCTAACCCTAACCCTTAACCTTAATCTTAACCGTTAACTCTCATGCTAACCTTTAATCCTAACCCTAATCCTAATCTTCAACCCTAAACCGAACACAACCCTAACCCTGTACCAAACCCTGGCCCCTCATCTTAACCCTATCCGTAAACCTCAACCCCAAAACGAACTGTAACCGTTAAACCTAACAGTAACCTTAAACCGTAACCCTAATCTGTAACCCTATCCCCTCACCATAACACTACACTTCATCCTGAACCCTAACCATAATCCTAACCCTAAATCTAATTCTCAGACTTCTTGCTTTCTTAGAGTTTAGAAAGCCTGCAATCCTCCCGTGCCATGTGTGAAAGGAGGCTCTACCACTGTGTCCCGCAAGAAATCCACGGGCCCATACCCAGAGTCCGATACAGTGGGTTCCCGGTGACAATCCCAGCCCGCTAACCTCCCCCCAGCCTAATGCCGACAGGGCCCGTGCGCTAAGCATAAATGATACCTTTAACAGATAACCCTAACCCTGAACATGGCACCTAACCCTGTTCCTATTTCTCCCCTTAACACGTAAACCTCACCGTGAGCCTAACTTTAACCTCTTAACGTAACGTTAATGCATAACCCATTCCCTGAGAACATCCCCTATCCCATAATTCTAACCCTATCTCCTAGTCATCACTGTAACACCTAATCCCTAACCCTAATTCTCCACCGCTAAGCCTAACCGTAACGCTGCCTACAACCCTAACACTGACAGGAACCCTTAGTTCTAACCCCAACGCTATGCCTAACAAAAGCCCTAACCCTTCACCCTTCACCCTAACCCCTGAGCATTACCCTAACCTTTAACCGTAATCCTAATCCTAACCATTAAACCTAACCCTAGCTCTTAAAGCTAACCCTAAACCTTACCCTCACGACTAGACCTAACCCTGACACTAACCTAACACCTAACCCTAACCATAACCCCTAAAGCTAACCCTAACCCTCAACCCTAAACCTAACCCTAACAATGAACCTTCACTATATCCCTAACCCCTAAGCCTAATCCTAACTGTTAACCCTCACCCTAACACTTAAACTGGACCATAACACTAAACATTAACCCTAACACTAAACTTTAACCCTAACCATAAGCCCAACACTTAACCCTAATCCTATCCCTTAACCCTAAGCCGAACCCTAAGCCCTAACCCTAAACCTAACCCTAACCCCAACCCTAACCCTTAATCTTGACCCTTACCATTAACCCTCACACTAACCCTAATCCTAATCTTTAACCATAAAGCTAACACTGAAGCCTAACCCTGTGCCAAACGCTAAACCCAAACCTTAACCCTAACCCTGAAACTTAACCATAAACCTAACTGTAACTGTTACACCTAACACTAACCTCTAACCCTAACCCCTAACCCTAAGACCCCACCTTAACACTAACCCTAACCCTAAACATTATCATAATCCTACCCCTAAATCTAATTCTCGGACTTCTTGCTTTCTTAGAGTTTAGAAAGCCTAAAATCCTCCCATGCCATGAGTAAAAGGGGGCTCTGCAGCTGTCTCTTGCATGAAACCAGGAGCCCATACCTAGCGTATGATAGAGTGGGTTCCCGGGGACAATCCCATCCCCCTAACCCCAGCCCCCCGCCCAGTGCAGACAGGGCCTGTACGCTAAGTATAAACACTACCCCTAACAGATAACCCTCACCCTGAACATAGCACCTGACCCTGATCCTATTGCTCACCTTAAAACATAAACCTCCCCGTAACCTTAACTTATCCCCTTATCTTAACCTTAATGCATAACACCCTGAGAAGAAGCCCTATCCCATAATTCTAATCCTAACCCCTAGCCATAACCGTAACACCTCATCCCTAATTCTAAAATGCCAACCCTAACCTTCACCCTGCCAACAACCCTAACCCTAACCCTAACCCCTAACCCTAAGCCCTCACCCTATCGCTAATCTTCATCCCTAAACCGTACCGTAATCCTAACCCTAAATCTAATTCTCAGACTTGCTTTCTCAGAGTTTTGAAAGCCTACAATCCTACTAAGCCATGCATGAAAGCCCGCTCTGCCACAGTGTCCTGCATGAAACCCAGAGGCCCATACACTGCGTACGATAGAGTGGGCTCCCAGCGACCATCACAGACCCCTAACTTCGCCTCCTAGTGCATACAGGGCCCGTGCCCTAATCATAAATCCTACCCCACACCCATAACCCTAACCCAGAACATAACACCTAACCCTGATCCTACTGCTCACCTTAACACGTAAACCTCACCCTAACCCTAACTTAACCCCTTATCTTAACGATAATGCATGACACCCTGAGAACAAGCCCTATACCGTAATTCTAACCCTAACTCCTAGCCGTAACCATAACACCTAATCCCTAATTCTGAAACGCCAACCCTAACCTTAACCCTACCGACAACACTAACACTAACCCTAAAACCCTTACCCTAACCCTACGCCTAAAAATAACCCTAACCATTGATCCTTAGTCATAACCCCTAAAGCTTAACCCTAACCCTTAACGCTAATCCCAATCCTAACCATTAAACATAACCCTACTTAACCCTAACCCTAACCTATACGCTAATGCCTAGAGATCTAACCCCAACACTGACCTACAGTTAACACTAACCCTAACCCCTAATCCTAACCTTAAACCTGAACCATAAACCTAACCCTTAACCCTAACCCTATTCCTAACCCCCTAACCCTAACCCTAACTGTTAAGCCTCACCCTAACACTTAACCCTGACTCTAACCCTAAACCTTAACCCTAACCCTGAACCCTAACCCTAAGCCTAACCCTTAACCCTAACCCTATCCCTTAACCCTAACCCCTAACCCTAACGCTAACCCCAACCCTAAACCTAACCCTGGCCCCCAACCCAGACTTAACACCTAACCCCTAACACTAACTCTAAACCTAACCACTAATCCCTAGCACCTGACCCTGACTCTAAACCTAACCCCTAACTCGAAACCCCTAACCCCAAACCTAACCCTAATTCTCACACTACTTCCATTCCCAGAGTGAAGCAAGCCTACAATACAGCCATGCCATGTGTGAGATGAGGCTCTGCCTGAGTCCTGCATGTAGGTTTTGTCCCAAGGCCCAGGGAATGATGTTGTGCTTTTGTCGTGACTCCGACCACACCCCTCTCACCGTAGATTAACCAGGTCCTGTGCCCTTAAACTGACCGCTAAATCTAAGCCCTACCACCAACCCTAACCTCTGACGCTGAACCTAAGCCCCGAGCCTAAAGCCCAACACTAACTCTAAACACTTACCCTAAACCTAATCCCTAACCCTAATGCTAACCCCTAAACGTAACTCTAACCACGAACAGTAAACCTAACCGTAACCTCTAACACAAACCCTAACACATAACTCTAACCCTAAAACTAACCCTAACCCTTAACCCTAAACCTAAACCCTAACCCTAACCCTTAACCTTAATCTTAACCGTTAACTCTCATGCTAACCTTTAATCCTAACCCTAATCCTAATCTTCAACCCTAAACCGAACACAACCCTAACCCTGTACCAAACCCTGACCCCTCATCTTAACCCTATCCGCAAACCTCAACCCCAAAACGAACTGTAACCGTTAAACCTAACAGTAACCTTAAACCGTAACCCTAATCTGTAACCCTATCCCCTCACCATAACACTACACTTCATCCTGAACCCTAACCATAATCCTAACCCTAAATCTAATTCTCAGACTTCTTGCTTTCTTAGAGTTTAGAAAGCCTGCAATCCTCCCGTGCCATGTGTGAAAGGAGGCTCTACCACTGTGTCCTGCATGAAATCCACGGGCCCATACCCAGAGTCCGATACAGTGGGTTCCCGGTGACAATCCCAGCCCGCTAACCTCCCCCCAGCCTAATGCCGACAGGGCCCGTGCGCTAAGCATAAATGATACCTTTAACAGATAACCCTAACCCTGAACATGGCACCTAACCCTGTTCCTATTTCTCCCCTTAACACGTAAACCTCACCGTGAGCCTAACTTTAACCTCTTAACGTAACGTTAATGCATAACCCATTCCCTGAGAACATCCCCTATCCCATAATTCTAACCCTATCTCCTAGTCATCACTGTAACACCTAATCCCTAACCCTAATTCTCCACCGCTAAGCCTAACCGTAACGCTGCCTACAACCCTAACACTGACAGGAACCCTTAGTTCTAACCCCAACGCTATGCCTAACAAAAGCCCTAACCCTTCACCCTTCACCCTAACCCCTGAGCATTACCCTAACCTTTAACCGTAATCCTAATCCTAACCATTAAACCTAACCCTAGCTCTTAAAGCTAACCCTAAACCTTACCCTCACGACTAGACCTAACCCTGACACTAACCTAACACCTAACCCTAACCATAACCCCTAAAGCTAACCCTAACCCTCAACCCTAAACCTAACCCTAACACTGAACCTTCACTATATCCCTAACCCCTAAGCCTAATCCTAACTGTTAACCCTCACCCTAACACTTAAACTGGACCATAACACTAAACATTAACCCTAACACTAAACTTTAACCCTAACCATAAGCCCAACACTTAACCCTAATCCTATCCCTTAACCCTAAGCCGAACCCTAAGCCCTAACCCTAAACCTAACCCTAACCCCAACCCTAACCCTTAATCTTGACCCTTACCATTAACCCTCACACTAACCCTAATCCTAATCTTTAACCATAAAGCTAACACTGAAGCCTAACCCTGTGCCAAACGCTAAACCCAAACCTTAACCCTAACCCTGAAACTTAACCATAAACCTAACTGTAACTGTTACACCTAACACTAACCTCTAACCCTAACCCCTAACCCTAAGACCCCACCTTAACACTAACCCTAACCCTAAACATTATCATAATCCTACCCCTAAATCTAATTCTCGGACTTCTTGCTTTCTTAGAGTTTAGAAAGCCTAAAATCCTCCCATGCCATGAGTAAAAGGGGGCTCTGCAGCTGTCTCTTGCATGAAACCAGGAGCCCATACCTAGCGTATGATAGAGTGGGTTCCCGGGGACAATCCCATCCCCCTAACCCCAGCCCCCCGCCCAGTGCAGACAGGGCCTGTACGCTAAGTATAAACACTACCCCTAACAGATAACCCTCACCCTGAACATAGCACCTGACCCTGATCCTATTGCTCACC
Source organism: Eulemur rufifrons (assembly GCF_041146395.1). Taxonomy (NCBI): domain Eukaryota; kingdom Metazoa; phylum Chordata; class Mammalia; order Primates; family Lemuridae; genus Eulemur; species Eulemur rufifrons. The sequence continues at coordinate 718,751 of NW_027182817.1, forward strand.
TTAAAACATAAACCTCCCCGTAACCTTAACTTATCCCCTTATCTTAACCTTAATGCATAACACCCTGAGAAGAAGCCCTATCCCATAATTCTAATCCTAACCCCTAGCCATAACCGTAACACCTCATCCCTAATTCTAAAATGCCAACCCTAACCTTCACCCTGCCAACAACCCTAACCCTAACCCTAACCCCTAACCCTAAGCCCTCACCCTATCGCTAATCTTCATCCCTAAACCGTACCGTAATCCTAACCCTAAATCTAATTCTCAGACTTGCTTTCTCAGAGTTTTGAAAGCCTACAATCCTACTAAGCCATGCATGAAAGCCCGCTCTGCCACAGTGTCCTGCATGAAACCCAGAGGCCCATACACTGCGTACGATAGAGTGGGCTCCCAGCGACCATCACAGACCCCTAACTTCGCCTCCTAGTGCATACAGGGCCCGTGCCCTAATCATAAATCCTACCCCACACCCATAACCCTAACCCAGAACATAACACCTAACCCTGATCCTACTGCTCACCTTAACACGTAAACCTCACCCTAACCCTAACTTAACCCCTTATCTTAACGATAATGCATGACACCCTGAGAACAAGCCCTATACCGTAATTCTAACCCTAACTCCTAGCCGTAACCATAACACCTAATCCCTAATTCTGAAACGCCAACCCTGACCTTAACCCTACCGACAACACTAACACTAACCCTAAAACCCTTACCCTAACCCTACGCCTAAAAATAACCCTAACCATTGATCCTTAGTCATAACCCCTAAAGCTTAACCCTAACCCTTAACGCTAATCCCAATCCTAACCATTAAACATAACCCTACTTAACCCTAACCCTAACCTATACGCTAATGCCTAGAGATCTAACCCCAACACTGACCTACAGTTAACACTAACCCTAACCCCTAATCCTAACCTTAAACCTGAACCATAAACCTAACCCTTAACCCTAACCCTATTCCTAACCCCCTAACCCTAACCCTAACTGTTAAGCCTCACCCTAACACTTAACCCTGACTCTAACCCTAAACCTTAACCCTAACCCTGAACCCTAACCCTAAGCCTAACCCTTAACCCTAACCCTATCCCTTAACCCTAACCCCTAACCCTAACGCTAACCCCAACCCTAAACCTAACCCTGGCCCCCAACCCAGACTTAACACCTAACCCCTAACACTAACTCTAAACCTAACCACTAATCCCTAGCACCTGACCCTGACTCTAAACCTAACCCCTAACTCGAAACCCCTAACCCCAAACCTAACCCTAATTCTCACACTACTTCCATTCCCAGAGTGAAGCAAGCCTACAATACAGCTATGCCATGTGTGAGATGAGGCTCTGCCTGAGTCCTGCATGTAGGTTTTGTCCCAAGGCCCAGGGAATGATGTTGTGCTTTTGTGGTGACTCCGACCACACCCCTCTCACCGTAGATTAACCAGGTCCTGTGCCCTTAAACTGACCGCTAAATCTAAGCCCTACCACCAACCCTAACCTCTGACCCTGAACCTAAGCCCCGAGCCTAAAGCCCAACACTAACTCTAAACACTTACCCTAAACCTAATCCCTAACCCTAATGCTAACCCCTAAACGTAACTCTAACCACGAACAGTAAACCTAACCCTAACCTCTAACACAAACCCTAACACATAACTCTAACCCTAAAACTAACCCTAACCCTTAACCCTAAACCTAAACCCTAACCCTAACCCTTAACCTTAATCTTAACCGTTAACTCTCATGCTAACCTTTAATCCTAACCCTAATCCTAATCTTCAACCCTAAACCGAACACAACCCTAACCCTGTACCAAACCCTGGCCCCTCATCTTAACCCTATCCGTAAACCTCAACCCCAAAACGAACTGTAACCGTTAAACCTAACAGTAACCTTAAACCGTAACCCTAATCTGTAACCCTATCCCCTCACCATAACACTACACTTCATCCTGAACCCTAACCATAATCCTAACCCTAAATCTAATTCTCAGACTTCTTGCTTTCTTAGAGTTTAGAAAGCCTGCAATCCTCCCGTGCCATGTGTGAAAGGAGGCTCTACCACTGTGTCCCGCAAGAAATCCACGGGCCCATACCCAGAGTCCGATACAGTGGGTTCCCGGTGACAATCCCAGCCCGCTAACCTCCCCCCAGCCTAATGCCGACAGGGCCCGTGCGCTAAGCATAAATGATACCTTTAACAGATAACCCTAACCCTGAACATGGCACCTAACCCTGTTCCTATTTCTCCCCTTAACACGTAAACCTCACCGTGAGCCTAACTTTAACCTCTTAACGTAACGTTAATGCATAACCCATTCCCTGAGAACATCCCCTATCCCATAATTCTAACCCTATCTCCTAGTCATAACTGTAACACCTAATCCCTAACCCTAATTCTCCACCGCTAAGCCTAACCGTAACGCTGCCTACAACCCTAACACTGACAGGAACCCTTAGTTCTAACCCCAACGCTATGCCTAACAAAAGCCCTAACCCTTCACCCTTCACCCTAACCCCTGAGCATTACCCTAACCTTTAACCGTAATCCTAATCCTAACCATTAAACCTAACCCTAGCTCTTAAAGCTAACCCTAAACCTTACCCTTACGACTAGACCTAACCCTGACACTAACCTAACACCTAACCCTAACCATAACCCCTAAAGCTAACCCTAACCCTGAACCTTAAACCTAACCCTAACACTGAACCTTCACTATATCCCTAACCCCTAAGCCTAATCCTAACTGTTAACCCTCACCCTAACACTTAAACTGGACCATAACACTAAACATTAACCCTAACACTAAACTTTAACCCTAACCATAAGCCCAACACTTAACCCTAATCCTATCCCTTAACCCTAAGCCGAACCCTAAGCCCTAACCCTAAACCTAACCCTAACCCCAACCCTAACCCTTAATCTTGACCCTTACCATTAACCCTCACACTAACCCTAATCCTAATCTTTAACCATAAAGCTAACACTGAAGCCTAACCCTGTGCCAAACGCTAAACCCAAACCTTAACCCTAACCCTGAAACTTAACCATAAACCTAACTGTAACTGTTACACCTAACACTAACCTCTAACCCTAACCCCTAACCCTAAGACCCCACCTTAACACTAACCCTAACCCTAAACATTATCATAATCCTACCCCTAAATCTAATTCTCGGACTTCTTGCTTTCTTAGAGTTTAGAAAGCCTAAAATCCTCCCATGCCATGAGTAAAAGGGGGCTCTGCAGCTGTCTCTTGCATGAAACCAGGAGCCCATACCTAGCGTATGATAGAGTGGGTTCCCGGGGACAATCCCATCCCCCTAACCCCAGCCCCCCGCCCAGTGCAGACAGGGCCTGTACGCTAAGTATAAACACTACCCCTAACAGATAACCCTCACCCTGAACATAGCACCTGACCCTGATCCTATTGCTCACCTTAAAACATAAACCTCCCCGTAACCCTAACTTATCCCCTTATCTTACCCTTAATGCATAACACCCTGAGAAGAAGCCCTATCCCATAATTCTAATCCTAACCCCTAGCCATAACCGTAACACCTCATCCCTAATTCTAAAATGCCAACCCTAACCTTCACCCTGCCAACAACCCTAACCCTAACCCTAACCCATAACCCTAAGCCCTCACCCTATCGCTAATCTTCATCCCTAAACCGTACCGTAATCCTAACCCTAAATCTAATTCTCAGACTTGCTTTCTCAGAGTTTTGAAAGCCTACAATCCTACTAAGCCATGCATGAAAGCCCGCTCTGCCACAGTGTCCTGCATGAAACCCAGAGGCCCATACACTGCGTACGATAGAGTGGGCTCCCAGCGACCATCACAGACCCCTAACTTCGCCTCCTAGTGCATACAGGGCCCGTGCCCTAAGCATAAACCCTACCCCACACCCATAACCCTAACCCAGAACATAACACCTAACCCTGATCCTACTGCTCACCTTAACACGTAAACCTCACCCTAACCCTAACTTAACCCCTTATCTTAACGATAATGCATGACACCCTGAGAACAAGCCCTATACCGTAATTCTAACCCTAACTCCTAGCCGTAACCATAACACCTAATCCCTAATTCTGAAACGCCAACCCTAACCTTAACCCTACCAACAACACTATCACTAACCCTAAAACCCTTACCCTAACCCTACGCCTAAAAATAACCCTAACCATTGATCCTTAGTCATAACCCCTAAAGCTTAACCCTAACCCTTAACGCTAATCCCAATCCTAACCATTAAACATAACCCTACTTAACCCTAACCCTAACCTATACGCTAATGCCTAGAGATCTAACCCCAACACTGACCTACAGTTAACACTAACCCTAACCCCTAATCCTAACCTTAAACCTGAACCATAACCCTAACCCTTAACCCTAACCCTATTCCTAACCCCCTAACCCTAACCCTAACTGTTAAGCCTCACCCTAACACTTAACCCTGACTCTAACCCTAAACCTTAACCCTAACCCTGAACCCTAACCCTAAGCCTAACCCTTAACCCTAACCCTATCCCTTAACCCTAACCCCTAACCCTAACGCTAACCCCAACCCTAAACCTAACCCTGGCCCCCAACCCAGACTTAACACCTAACCCCTAACACTAACTCTAAACCTAACCATTAATCCCTAGCACCTGACCCTGACTCGAAACCTAACCCCTAACTCGAAACCCCTAACCCCAAACCTAACCCTAATTCTCACACTACTTCCATTCCCAGAGTGAAGCAAGCCTACAATACAGCCATGCCACGTGTGAGATGAGGCTCTGCCTGAGTCCTGCATGTAGGTTTTGTCCCAAGGCCCAGGGAATGATGTTGTGCTTTTGTGGTGACTCCGACCACACCCCTCTCACCGTAGATTAACCAGGTCCTGTGCCCTTAAACTGACCGCTAAATCTAAGCCCTACCACCAACCCTAACCTCTGACCCTGAACCTAAGCCCCGAGCCTAAAGCCCAACACTAACTCTAAACACTTACCCTAAACCTAATCCCTAACCCTAATGCTAACCCCTAAACGTAACTCTAACCACGAACAGTAAACCTAACCCTAACCTCTAACACAAACCCTAACACATAACTCTAACCCTAAAACTAACCCTAACCCTTAACCCTAAACCTAAACCCTAACCCTAACCCTTAACCTTAATCTTAACCGTTAACTCTCATGCTAACCTTTAATCCTAACCCTAATCCTAATCTTCAACCCTAAACCTAACACAACCCTAACCCTGTACCAAACCCTGACCCCTCATCTTAACCCTATCCGCAAACCTCATCCCCAAAAGCGAACTGTAACCGTTAAACCTAACAGTAACCTTAAATGTAACCCTAATCTGTAACCCTATCCCCTCACCATAACACTACACTTCATCCTGAACCCTAACCATAATCCTAACCCTAAATCTAATTCTCAGACTTCTTGCTTTCTTAGAGTTTAGAAAGCCTGCAATCCTTCCGTGCCATGTGTGAAAGGAGGCTCTACCACTGTGTCCCGCAAGAAATCCACGGGCCCATACCCAGAGTCCGATAAAGTGGGATCCCGGTGACAATCCCTGCCCCCTAACCTCCCCCCAGCCTAATGCCGACAGGGCCCGTGCGCTAAGCATAAATGATACCTTTAACAGATAACCCTAACCCTGAACATGGCACCTAACCCTGTTCCTATTTCTCCCCTTAACACGTAAACCTCACCGTGAGCCTAACTTTAACCTCTTAACGTAACGTTAATGCATAACCCATTCCCTGAGAACATCCCCTATCCCATAATTCTAACCCTATCTCCTAGTCATAACTGTAACACCTAATCCCTAACCCTAATTCTCCACCGCTAATCCTAACCGTAACGCTGCCTACAACCCTAACACTGACAGGAACCCTTAGTTCTAACCCCAACGCTATGCCTAACAAAAGCCCTAACCCTTCACCCTTCACCCTAACCCCTGAGCATTACCCTAACCTTTAACCGTAATCCTAATCCTAACCATTAAACCTAACCCTAGCTCTTAAAGCTAACCCTAAACCTTACCCTCACGACCAGACCTAACCCTGACACTAACCTAACACCTAACCCTAACCATAACCCCTAAAGCTAACCCTAACCCTCAACCCTAAACCTAACCCTAACACTGAACCTTCACTATATCCCTAACCCCTAAGCCTAATCCTAACTGTTAACCCTCACCCTAACACTTAAACTGGACCATAACACTAAACATTAACCCTAACACTAAACTTTAACCCTAACCATAAGCCCAACACTTAACCCTAATCCTATCCCCTAACCCTAAGCCCTAACCCTAAACCTAACCCTAACCCCAACCCTAACCCTTAATCTTGACCCTTACCATTAACCCTCACACTAACCCTAATCCTAATCTTTAACCATAAAGCTAACACTGAAGCCTAACCCTGTGCCAAACGCTAAACCCAAACCTTAACCCTAACCCTGAAACTTAACCATAAACCTAACTGTAACTGTTACACCTAACACTAACCTCTAACCCTAACCCCTAACCCTAAGACCCCACCTTAACACTAACCCTAACCCTAAACATTATCATAATCCTACCCCTAAATCTAATTCTCGGACTTCTTGCTTTCTTAGAGTTTAGAAAGCCTAAAATCCTCCCATGCCATGAGTAAAAGGGGGCTCTGCAGCTGTCTCTTGCATGAAACCAGGAGCCCATACCTAGCGTATGATAGAGTGGGTTCCCGGGGACAATCCCATCCCCCTAACCCCAGCCCCCCGCCCAGTGCAGACAGGGCCTGTACGCTAAGTATAAACACTACCCCTAACAGATAACCCTCACCCTGAACATAGCACCTGAGCCTGATCCTATTGCTCACCTTAAAACATAAACCTCCCCGTAACCCTAACTTATCCCCTTATCTTAACCTTAATGCATAACACCCTGAGAAAAAGCCCTATCCCATAATTCTAATCCTAACCCCTAGCCATAACCGTAACACCTCATCCCTAATTCTAAAATGCCAACCCTAACCTTCACCCTGCCAACAACCCTAACCCTAACCCTAACCCCTAACCCTAAGCCCTCACCCTATCACTAATCTTCATCCCTAAACCGTACCGTAATCCTAACCCTAAATCTAATTCTCAGACTTGCTTTCTCAGAGTTTTGAAAGCCTACAATCCTACTAAGCCATGCATGAAAGCCCGCTCTGCCACAGTGTCCTGCATGAAACCCAGAGGCCCATACACTGCGTACGATAGAGTGGGCTCCCAGCGACCATCACAGACCCCTAACTTCGCCTCCTAGTGCATACAGGGCCCGTGCCCTAAGCATAAACCCTACCCCACACCCATAACCCTAACCCAGAACATAACACCTAACCCTGATCCTACTGCTCACCTTAACACGTAAACCTCACCCTAACCCTAACTTAACCCCTTATCTTAACGATAATGCATGACACCCTGAGAACAAGCCCTATACCGTAATTCTAACCCTAACTCCTAGCCGTAACCATAACACCTAATCCCTAATTCTGAAACGCCAACCCTAACCTTAACCCTACCGACAACACTAACACTAACCCTAAAACCCTTACCCTAACCCTACGCCTAAAAATAACCCTAACCATTGATCCTTAGTCATAACCCCTAAAGCTTAACCCTAACCCTTAACGCTAATCCCAATCCTAACCATTAAACATAACCCTACTTAACCCTAACCCTAACCTATACGCTAATGCCTAGAGATCTAACCCCAACACTGACCTACAGTTAACACTAACCCTAACCCCTAATCCTAACCTTAAACCTGAACCATAAACCTAACCCTTAACCCTAACCCTATTCCTAACCCCCTAACCCTAACCCTAACTGTTAAGCCTCACCCTAACACTTAACCCTGACTCTAACCCTAAACCTTAACCCTAACCCTGAACCCTAACCCTAAGCCTAACCCTTAACCCTAACCCTATCCCTTAACCCTAACCCCTAACCCTAACGCTAACCCCAACCCTAAACCTCACCCTGGCCCCCAACCCAGACTTAACACCTAACCCCTAACACTAACTCTAAACCTAACCACTAATCCCTAGCACCTGACCCTGACTCGAAACCTAACCCCTAACTCGAAACCCCTAACCCCAAACCTAACCCTAATTCTCACACTACTTCCATTCCCAGAGTGAAGCAAGCCTACAATACAGCCATGCCACGTGTGAGATGAGGCTCTGCCTGAGTCCTGCATGTAGGTTTTGTCCCAAGGCCCAGGGAATGATGTTGTGCTTTTGTGGTGACTCCGACCACACCCCTCTCACCGTAGATTAACCAGGTCCTGTGCCCTTAAACTGACCGCTAAATCTAAGCCCTACCACCAACCCTAACCTCTGACCCTGAACCTAAGCCCCGAGCCTAAAGCCCAACACTAACTCTAAACACTTACCCTAAACCTAATCCCTAACCCTAATGCTAACCCCTAAACGTAACTCTAACCACGAACAGTAAACCTAACCCTAACCTCTAACACAAACCCTAACACATAACTCTAACCCTAAAACTAACCCTAACCCTTAACCCTAAACCTAAACCCTAACCCTAACCCTTAACCTTAATCTTAACCGTTAACTCTCATGCTAACCTTTAATCCTAACCCTAATCCTAATCTTCAACCCTAAACCTAACACAACCCTAACCCTGTACCAAACCCTGACCCCTCATCTTAACCCTATCCGCAAACCAAATCCCCAAAACGAACTGTAACCGTTAAACCTAACAGTAACCTTAAATGTAACCCTAATCTGTAACCCTATCCCCTCACCATAACACTACACTTCATCCTGAACCCTAACCATAATCCTAACCCTAAATCTAATTCTCAGACTTCTTGCTTTCTTAGAGTTTAGAAAGCCTGCAATCCTCCCGTGCCATGTGTGAAAGGAGGCTCTACCACTGTGTCCCGCAAGAAATCCACGGGCCCATACCCAGAGTCCGATACAGTGGGTTCCCGGTGACAATCCCAGTCCCCTAACCTCCCCCCAGCCTAATGCCGACAGGGCCCGTGCGCTAAGCATAAATGATACCTTTAACAGATAACCCTAACCCTGAACATGGCACCTAACCCTGTTCCTATTTCTCCCCTTAACACGTAAACCTCACCGTGAGCCTAACTTTAACCTCTTAACGTAACGTTAATGCATAACCCATTCCCTGAGAACATCCCCTATCCCATAATTCTAACCCTATCTCCTAGTCATCACTGTAACACCTAATCCCTAACCCTAATTCTCCACCGCTAAGCCTAACCGTAACGCTGCCTACAACCCTAACACTGACAGGAACCCTTAGTTCTAACCCCAACGCTATGCCTAACAAAAGCCCTAACCCTTCACCCTTCACCCTAACCCCTGAGCATTACCCTAACCTTTAACCGTAATCCTAATCCTAACCATTAAACCTAACCCTAGCTCTTAAAGCTAACCCTAAACCTTACCCTCACGACCAGACCTAACCCTGACACTAACCTAACACCTAACCCTAACCATAACCCCTAAAGCTAACCCTAACCCTCAACCCTAAACCTAACCCTAACACTGAACCTTCACTATATCCCTAACCCCTAAGCCTAATCCTAACTGTTAACCCTCACCCTAACACTTAAACTGGACCATAACACTAAACATTAACCCTAACACTAAACTTTAACCCTAACCATAAGCCCAACACTTAACCCTAATCCTATCCCCTAACCCTAAGCCCTAACCCTAAACCTAACCCTAACCCCAACCCTAACCCTTAATCTTGACCCTTACCATTAACCCTCACACTAACCCTAATCCTAATCTTTAACCATAAAGCTAACACTGAAGCCTAACCCTGTGCCAAACGCTAAACCCAAACCTTAACCCTAACCCTGAAACTTAACCATAAACCTAACTGTAACTGTTACACCTAACACTAACCTCTAACCCTAACCCCTAACCCTAAGACCCCACCTTAACACTAACCCTAACCCTAAACATTATCATAATCCTACCCCTAAATCTAATTCTCGGACTTCTTGCTTTCTTAGAGTTTAGAAAGCCTAAAATCCTCCCATGCCATGAGTAAAAGGGGGCTCTGCAGCTGTCTCTTGCATGAAACCAGGAGCCCATACCTAGCGTATGATAGAGTGGGTTCCCGGGGACAATCCCATCCCCCTAACCCCAGCCCCCCGCCCAGTGCAGACAGGGCCTGTACGCTAAGTATAAACACTACCCCTAACAGATAACCCTCACCCTGAACATAGCACCTGAGCCTGATCCTATTGCTCACCTTAAAACATAAACCTCCCCGTAACCCTAACTTATCCCCTTATCTTAACCTTAATGCATAACACCCTGAGAAAAAGCCCTATCCCATAATTCTAATCCTAACCCCTAGCCATAACCGTAACACCTCATCCCTAATTCTAAAATGCCAACCCTAACCTTCACCCTGCCAACAACCCTAACCCTAACCCTAACCCCTAACCCTAAGCCCTCACCCTATCACTAATCTTCATCCCTAAACCGTACCGTAATCCTAACCCTAAATCTAATTCTCAGACTTGCTTTCTCAGAGTTTTGAAAGCCTACAATCCTACTAAGCCATGCATGAAAGCCCGCTCTGCCACAGTGTCCTGCATGAAACCCAGAGGCCCATACACTGCGTACGATAGAGTGGGCTCCCAGCGACCATCACAGACCCCTAACTTCGCCTCCTAGTGCATACAGGGCCCGTGCCCTAAGCATAAACCCTACCCCACACCCATAACCCTAACCCAGAACATAATACCTAACCCTGATCCTACTGCTCACCTTAACACGTAAACCTCACCCTAACCCTAACTTAACCCCTTATCTTAACGATAATGCATGACACCCTGAGAACAAGCCCTATACCGTAATTCTAACCCTAACTCCTAGCCGTAACCATAACACCTAATCCCTAATTCTGAAACGCCAACCCTAACCTTAACCCTACCGACAACACTAACACTAACCCTAAAACCCTTACCCTAACCCTACGCCTAAAAATAACCCTAACCATTGATCCTTAGTCATAACCCCTAAAGCTTAACCCTAACCCTTAACGCTAATCCCAATCCTAACCATTAAACATAACCCTACTTAACCCTAACCCTAACCTATACGCTAATGCCTAGAGATCTAACCCCAACACTGACCTACAGTTAACACTAACCCTAACCCCTAATCCTAACCTTAAACCTGAACCATAACCCTAACCCTTAACCCTAACCCTATTCCTAACCCCCTAACCATAACCCTAACTGTTAAGCCTCACCCTAACACTTAACCCTGACTCTAACCCTAAACCTTAACCCTAACCCTGAACCCTAACCCTAAGCCTAACCCTTAACCCTAACCCTATCCCTTAACCCTAACCCCCTCACCCTAACGCTAACCCCAACCCTAAACCTCACCCTGGCCCCCAACCCAGACTTAACACCTAACCCCTAACACTAACTCTAAACCTAACCACTAATCCCTAGCACCTGACCCTGACTCGAAACCTAACCCCTAACTCGAAACCCCTAACCCCAAACCTAACCCTAATTCTCACACTACTTCCATTCCCAGAGTGAAGCAAGCCTACAATACAGCCATGCCACGTGTGAGATGAGGCTCTGCCTGAGTCCTGCATGTAGGTTTTGTCCCAAGGCCCAGGGAATGATGTTGTGCTTTTGTGGTGACTCCGACCACACCCCTCTCACCGTAGATTAACCAGGTCCTGTGCCCTTAAACTGACCGCTAAATCTAAGCCCTACCACCAACCCTAACCTCTGACCCTGAACCTAAGCCCCGAGCCTAAAGCCCAACACTAACTCTAAACACTTACCCTAAACCTAATCCCTAACCCTAATGTTAACCCCTAAACGTAACTCTAACCACGAACAGTAAACCTAACCCTAACCTCTAACACAAACCCTAACACATAACTCTAACCCTAAAACTAACCCTAACCCTTAACCCTAAACCTAAACCCTAACCCTAACCCTTAACCTTAATCTTAACCGTTAACTCTCATGCTAACCTTTAATCCTAACCCTAATCCTAATCTTCAACCCTAAACCTAACACAACCCTAACCCTGTACCAAACCCTGACCCCTCATCTTAACCCTATCCGCAAACCAAATCCCCAAAACGAACTGTAACCGTTAAACCTAACAGTAACCTTAAATGTAACCCTAATCTGTAACCCTATCCCCTCACCATAACACTACACTTCATCCTGAACCCTAACCATAATCCTAACCCTAAATCTAATTCTCAGACTTCTTGCTTTCTTAGAGTTTAGAAAGCCTGCAATCCTCCCGTGCCATGTGTGAAAGGAGGCTCTACCACTGTGTCCCGCAAGAAATCCACGGGCCCATACCCAGAGTCCGATACAGTGGGTTCCCGGTGACAATCCCAGTCCCCTAACCTCCCCCCAGCCTAATGCCGACAGGGCCCGTGCGCTAAGCATAAATGATACCTTTAACAGATAACCCTAACCCTGAACATGGCACCTAACCCTGTTCCTATTTCTCCCCTTAACACGTAAACCTCACCGTGAGCCTAACTTTAACCTCTTAACGTAACGTTAATGCATAACCCATTCCCTGAGAACATCCCCTATCCCATAATTCTAACCCTATCTCCTAGTCATAACTGTAACACCTAATCCCTAACCCTAATTCTCCACCGCTAATCCTAACCGTAACGCTGCCTACAACCCTAACACTGACAGGAACCCTTAGTTCTAACCCCAACGCTATGCCTAACAAAAGCCCTAACCCTTCACCCTTCACCCTAACCCCTGAGCATTACCCTAACCTTTAACCGTAATCCTAATCCTAACCATTAAACCTAACCCTAGCTCTTAAAGCTAACCCTAAACCTTACCCTCACGACCAGACCTAACCCTGACACTAACCTAACACCTAACCCTAACCATAACCCCTAAAGCTAACCCTAACCCTCAACCCTAAACCTAACCCTAACACTGAACCTTCACTATATCCCTAACCCCTAAGCCTAATCCTAACTGTTAACCCTCACCCTAACACTTAAACTGGACCATAACACTAAACATTAACCCTAACACTAAACTTTAACCCTAACCATAAGCCCAACACTTAACCCTAATCCTATCCCCTAACCCTAAGCCCTAACCCTAAACCTAACCCTAACCCCAACCCTAACCCTTAATCTTGACCCTTACCATTAACCCTCACACTAACCCTAATCCTAATCTTTAACCATAAAGCTAACACTGAAGCCTAACCCTGTGCCAAACGCTAAACCCAAACCTTAACCCTAACCCTGAAACTTAACCATAAACCTAACTGTAACTGTTACACCTAACACTAACCTCTAACCCTAACCCCTAACCCTAAGACCCCACCTTAACACTAACCCTAACCCTAAACATTATCATAATCCTATCCCTAAATCTAATTCTCGGACTTCTTGCTTTCTTAGAGTTTAGAAAGCCTAAAATCCTCCCATGCCATGAGTAAAAGGGGGCTCTGCAGCTGTCTCTTGCATGAAACCAGGAGCCCATACCTAGCGTATGATAGAGTGGGTTCCCGGGGACAATCCCATCCCCCTAACCCCAGCCCCCCGCCCAGTGCAGACAGGGCCTGTACGCTAAGTATAAACACTACCCCTAACAGATAACCCTCACCCTGAACATAGCACCTGACCCTGATCCTATTGCTCACCTTAAAACATAAACCTCCCCGTAACCCTAACTTATCCCCTTATCTTAACCTTAATGCATAACACCCTGAGAAAAAGCCCTATCCCATAATTCTAATCCTAACCCCTAGCCATAACCGTAACACATCATCCCTAATTCTAAAATGCCAACCCCAACCTTCACCCTGCCAACAACCCTAACCCTAACCCTAACCTCTAACCCTAAGCCCTCACCCTATCGCTAATCTTCATCCCTAAACCGTACCGTAATCCTAACCCTAAATCTAATTCTCAGACTTGCTTTCTCAGAGTTTTGAAAGCCTACAATCCTACTAAGCCATGCATGAAAGCCCGCTCTGCCACAGTGTCCTGCATGAAACCCAGAGGCCCATACACTGCGTACGATAGAGTGGGCTCCCAGCGACCATCACAGACCCCTAACTTCGCCTCCTAGTGCATACAGGGCCCGTGCCCTAAGCATAAACCCTACCCCACACCCATAACCCTAACCCAGAACATAACACCTAACCCTGATCCTACTGCTCACCTTAACACGTAAACCTCACCCTAACCCTAACTTAACCCCTTATCTTAACGATAATGCATGACACCCTGAGAACAAGCCCTATACCGTAATTATAACCCTAACTCCTAGCCGTAACCATAACACCTAATCCCTAATTCTGAAACGCCAACCCTAACCTTAACCCTACCGACAACACTAACACTAACCCTAAAACCCTTACCCTAACCCTACGCCTAAAAATAACCCTAACCATTGATCCTTAGTCATAACCCCTAAAGCTTAACCCTAACCCTTAACGCTAATCCCAATCCTAACCATTAAACATAACCCTACTTAACCCTAACCCTAAACTATATGCTAATGCCTAGAGATCTAACCCCAACACTGACCTACAGTTTACACTAACCCTAACCCCTAATCCTAACCTTAAACCTGAACCATAAACCTAACCCTTAACCCTAACCCTATTCCTAACCCCCTAACCCTAACCCTAACTGTTAAGCCTCACCCTAACACTTAACCCTGACTCTAACCCTAAACCTTAACCCTAACCCTGAACCCTAACCCTAAGCCTAACCCTTAACCCTAACCCTATCCCTTAACCCTAACCCCTAACCCTAACGCTAACCCCAACCCTAAACCTAACCCTGGCCCCCAACCCAGACTTAACACCTAACCCCTAACACTAACTCTAAACCTAACCACTAATCCCTAGCACCTGACCCTGACTCGAAACCTAACCCCTAACTCGAAACCCCTAACCCCAAACCTAACCCTAATTCTCACACTACTTCCATTCCCAGAGTGAAGCAAGCCTACAATACAGCCATGCCACGTGTGAGATGAGGCTCTGCCTGAGTCCTGCATGTAGGTTTTGTCCCAAGGCCCAGGGAATGATGTTGTGCTTTTGTGGTGACTCCGACCACACCCCTCTCACCGTAGATTAACCAGGTCCTGTGCCCTTAAACTGACCGCTAAATCTAAGCCCTACCACCAACCCTAACCTCTGACCCTGAACCTAAGCCCCGAGCCTAAAGCCCAACACTAACTCTAAACACTTACCCTAAACCTAATCCCTAACCCTAATGCTAACCCCTAAACGTAACTCTAACCACGAACAGTAAACCTAACCCTAACCTCTAACACAAACCCTAACACATAACTCTAACCCTAAAACTAACCCTAACCCTTAACCCTAAACCTAAACCCTAACCCTAACCCTTAACCTTAATCTTAACCGTTAACTCTCATGCTAACCTTTAATCCTAACCCTAATCCTAATCTTCAACCCTAAACCTAACACAACCCTAACCCTGTACCAAACCCTGACCCCTCATCTTAACCCTATCCGCAAACCTCATCCCCAAAAGCGAACTGTAACCGTTAAACCTAACAGTAACCTTAAATGTAACCCTAATCTGTAACCCTATCCCCTCACCATAACACTACACTTCATCCTGAACCCTAACCATAATCCTAACCCTAAATCTAATTCTCAGACTTCTTGCTTTCTTAGAGTTTAGAAAGCCTGCAATCCTCCCGTGCCATGTGTGAAAGGAGGCTCTACCACTGTGTCCCGCAAGAAATCCACGGGCCCATACCCAGAGTCCGATAAAGTGGGATCCCGGTGACAATCCCTGCCCCCTAACCTCCCCCCAGCCTAATGCCGACAGGGCCCGTGCGCTAAGCATAAATGATACCTTTAACAGATAACCCTAACCCTGAACATGGCACCTAACCCTGTTCCTATTTCTCCCCTTAACACGTAAACCTCACCGTGAGCCTAACTTTAACCTCTTAACGTAACGTTAATGCATAACCCATTCCCTGAGAACATCCCCTATCCCATAATTCTAACCCTATCTCCTAGTCATAACTGTAACACCTAATCCCTAACCCTAATTCTCCACCGCTAAGCCTAACCGTAACGCTGCCTACAACCCTAACACTGACAGGAACCCTTAGTTCTAACCCCAACGCTATGCCTAACAAAAGCCCTAACCCTTCACCCTTCACCCTAACCCCTGAGCATTACCCTAACCTTTAACCGTAATCCTAATCCTAACCATTAAACCTAACCCTAGCTCTTAAAGCTAACCCTAAACCTTACCCTCACGACCAGACCTAACCCTGACACTAACCTAACACCTAACCCTAACCATAACCCCTAAAGCTAACCCTAACCCTCAACCCTAAACCTAACCCTAACACTGAACCTTCACTATATCCCTAACCCCTAAGCCTAATCCTAACTGTTAACCCTCACCCTAACACTTAAACTGGACCATAACACTAAACATTAACCCTAACACTAAACTTTAACCCTAACCATAAGCCCAACACTTAACCCTAATCCTATCCCCTAACCCTAAGCCCTAACCCTAAACCTAACCCTAACCCCAACCCTAACCCTTAATCTTGACCCTTACCATTAACCCTCACACTAACCCTAATCCTAATCTTTAACCATAAAGCTAACACTGAAGCCTAACCCTGTGCCAAACGCTAAACCCAAACCTTAACCCTAACCCTGAAACTTAACCATAAACCTAACTGTAACTGTTACACCTAACACTAACCTCTAACCCTAACCCCTAACCCTAAGACCCCACCTTAACACTAACCCTAACCCTAAACATTATCATAATCCTACCCCTAAATCTAATTCTCGGACTTCTTGCTTTCTTAGAGTTTAGAAAGCCTAAAATCCTCCCATGCCATGAGTAAAAGGGGGCTCTGCAGCTGTCTCTTGCATGAAACCAGGAGCCCATACCTAGCGTATGATAGAGTGGGTTCCCGGGGACAATCCCATCCCCCTAACCCCAGCCCCCCGCCCAGTGCAGACAGGGCCTGTACGCTAAGTATAAACACTACCCCTAACAGATAACCCTCACCCTGAACATAGCACCTGAGCCTGATCCTATTGCTCACCTTAAAACATAAACCTCCCCGTAACCCTAACTTATCCCCTTATCTTAACCTTAATGCATAACACCCTGAGAAAAAGCCCTATCCCATAATTCTAATCCTAACCCCTAGCCATAACCGTAACACCTCATCCCTAATTCTAAAATGCCAACCCTAACCTTCACCCTGCCAACAACCCTAACCCTAACCCTAACCCCTAACCCTAAGCCCTCACCCTATCACTAATCTTCATCCCTAAACCGTACCGTAATCCTAACCCTAAATCTAATTCTCAGACTTGCTTTCTCAGAGTTTTGAAAGCCTACAATCCTACTAAGCCATGCATGAAAGCCCGCTCTGCCACAGTGTCCTGCATGAAACCCAGAGGCCCATACACTGCGTACGATAGAGTGGGCTCCCAGCGACCATCACAGACCCCTAACTTCGCCTCCTAGTGCATACAGGGCCCGTGCCCTAAGCATAAACCCTACCCCACACCCATAACCCTAACCCAGAACATAACACCTAACCCTGATCCTACTGCTCACCTTAACACGTAAACCTCACCCTAACCCTAACTTAACCCCTTATCTTAACGATAATGCATGACACCCTGAGAACAAGCCCTATACCGTAATTCTAACCCTAACTCCTAGCCGTAACCATAACACCTAATCCCTAATTCTGAAACGCCAACCCTAACCTTAACCCTACCGACAACACTAACACTAACCCTAAAACCCTTACCCTAACCCTACGCCTAAAAATAACCCTAACCATTGATCCTTAGTCATAACCCCTAAAGCTTAACCCTAACCCTTAACGCTAATCCCAATCCTAACCATTAAACATAACCCTACTTAACCCTAACCCTAACCTATACGCTAATGCCTAGAGATCTAACCCCAACACTGACCTACAGTTAACACTAACCCTAACCCCTAATCCTAACCTTAAACCTGAACCACAAACCTAACCCTTAACCCTAACCCTATTCCTAACCCCCTAACCATAACCCTAACTGTTAAGCCTCACCCTAACACTTAACCCTGACTCTAACCCTAAACCTTAACCCTAACCCTGAACCCTAACCCTAAGCCTAACCCTTAACCCTAACCCTATCCCTTAACCCTAACCCCTAACCCTAACGCTAACCCCAACCCTAAACCTCACCCTGGCCCCCAACCCAGACTTAACACCTAACCCCTAACACTAACTCTAAACCTAACCACTAATCCCTAGCACCTGACCCTGACTCGAAACCTAACCCCTAACTCGAAACCCCTAACCCCAAACCTAACCCTAATTCTCACACTACTTCCATTCCCAGAGTGAAGCAAGCCTACAATACAGCCATGCCACGTGTGAGATGAGGCTCTGCCTGAGTCCTGCATGTAGGTTTTGTCCCAAGGCCCAGGGAATGATGTTGTGCTTTTGTGGTGACTCCGACCACACCCCTCTCACCGTAGATTAACCAGGTCCTGTGCCCTTAAACTGACCGCTAAATCTAAGCCCTACCACCAACCCTAACCTCTGACCCTGAACCTAAGCCCCGAGCCTAAAGCCCAACACTAACTCTAAACACTTACCCTAAACCTAATCCCTAACCCTAATGCTAACCCCTAAACGTAACTCTAACCACGAACAGTAAACCTAACCCTAACCTCTAACACAAACCCTAACACATAACTCTAACCCTAAAACTAACCCTAACCCTTAACCCTAAACCTAAACCCTAACCCTAACCCTTAACCTTAATCTTAACCGTTAACTCTCATGCTAACCTTTAATCCTAACCCTAATCCTAATCTTCAACCCTAAACCTAACACAACCCTAACCCTGTACCAAACCCTGACCCCTCATCTTAACCCTATCCGCAAACCTCATCCCCAAAAGCGAACTGTAACCGTTAAACCTAACAGTAACCTTAAATGTAACCCTAATCTGTAACCCTATCCCCTCACCATAACACTACACTTCATCCTGAACCCTAACCATAATCCTAACCCTAAATCTAATTCTCAGACTTCTTGCTTTCTTAGAGTTTAGAAAGCCTGCAATCCTCCCGTGCCATGTGTGAAAGGAGGCTCTACCACTGTGTCCCGCAAGAAATCCACGGGCCCATACCCAGAGTCCGATACAGTGGGTTCCCGGTGACAATCCCAGTCCCCTAACCTCCCCCCAGCCTAATGCCGACAGGGCCCGTGCGCTAAGCATAAATGATACCTTTAACAGATAACCCTAACCCTGAACATGGCACCTAACCCTGTTCCTATTTCTCCCCTTAACACGTAAACCTCACCGTGAGCCTAACTTTAACCTCTTAACGTAACGTTAATGCATAACCCATTCCCTGAGAACATCCCCTATCCCATAATTCTAACCCTATCTCCTAGTCATCACTGTAACACCTAATCCCTAACCCTAATTCTCCACCGCTAAGCCTAACCGTAACGCTGCCTACAACCCTAACACTGACAGGAACCCTTAGTTCTAACCCCAACGCTATGCCTAACAAAAGCCCTAACCCTTCACCCTTCACCCTAACCCCTGAGCATTACCCTAACCTTTAACCGTAATCCTAATCCTAACCATTAAACCTAACCCTAGCTCTTAAAGCTAACCCTAAACCTTACCCTCACGACCAGACCTAACCCTGACACTAACCTAACACCTAACCCTAACCATAACCCCTAAAGCTAACCCTAACCCTCAACCCTAAACCTAACCCTAACACTGAACCTTCACTATATCCCTAACCCCTAAGCCTAATCCTAACTGTTAACCCTCACCCTGACACTTAAACTGGACCATAACACTAAACATTAACCCTAACACTAAACTTTAACCCTAACCATAAGCCCAACACTTAACCCTAATCCTATCCCCTAACCCTAAGCCCTAACCCTAAACCTAACCCTAACCCCAACCCTAACCCTTAATCTTGACCCTTACCATTAACCCTCACACTAACCCTAATCCTAATCTTTAACCATAAAGCTAACACTGAAGCCTAACCCTGTGCCAAACGCTAAACCCAAACCTTAACCCTAACCCTGAAACTTAACCATAAACCTAACTGTAACTGTTACACCTAACACTAACCTCTAACCCTAACCCCTAACCCTAAGACCCCACCTTAACACTAACCCTAACCCTAAACATTATCATAATCCTACCCCTAAATCTAATTCTCGGACTTCTTGCTTTCTTAGAGTTTAGAAAGCCTAAAATCCTCCCATGCCATGAGTAAAAGGGGGCTCTGCAGCTGTCTCTTGCATGAAACCAGGAGCCCATACCTAGCGTATGATAGAGTGGGTTCCCGGGGACAATCCCATCCCCCTAACCCCAGCCCCCCGCCCAGTGCAGACAGGGCCTGTACGCTAAGTATAAACACTACCCCTAACAGATAACCCTCACCCTGAACATAGCACCTGAGCCTGATCCTATTGCTCACCTTAAAACATAAACCTCCCCGTAACCCTAACTTATCCCCTTATCTTAACCTTAATGCATAACACCCTGAGAAAAAGCCCTATCCCATAATTCTAATCCTAACCCCTAGCCATAACCGTAACACCTCATCCCTAATTCTAAAATGCCAACCCTAACCTTCACCCTGCCAACAACCCTAACCCTAACCCTAACCCCTAACCCTAAGCCCTCACCCTATCACTAATCTTCATCCCTAAACCGTACCGTAATCCTAACCCTAAATCTAATTCTCAGACTTGCTTTCTCAGAGTTTTGAAAGCCTACAATCCTACTAAGCCATGCATGAAAGCCCGCTCTGCCACAGTGTCCTGCATGAAACCCAGAGGCCCATACACTGCGTACGATAGAGTGGGCTCCCAGCGACCATCACAGACCCCTAACTTCGCCTCCTAGTGCATACAGGGCCCGTGCCCTAAGCATAAACCCTACCCCACACCCATAACCCTAACCCAGAACATAATACCTAACCCTGATCCTACTGCTCACCTTAACACGTAAACCTCACCCTAACCCTAACTTAACCCCTTATCTTAACGATAATGCATGACACCCTGAGAACAAGCCCTATACCGTAATTCTAACCCTAACTCCTAGCCGTAACCATAACACCTAATCCCTAATTCTGAAACGCCAACCCTAACCTTAACCCTACCGACAACACTAACACTAACCCTAAAACCCTTACCCTAACCCTACGCCTAAAAATAACCCTAACCATTGATCCTTAGTCATAACCCCTAAAGCTTAACCCTAACCCTTAACGCTAATCCCAATCCTAACCATTAAACATAACCCTACTTAACCCTAACCCTAACCTATACGCTAATGCCTAGAGATCTAACCCCAACACTGACCTACAGTTAACACTAACCCTAACCCCTAATCCTAACCTTAAACCTGAACCATAACCCTAACCCTTAACCCTAACCCTATTCCTAACCCCCTAACCATAACCCTAACTGTTAAGCCTCACCCTAACACTTAACCCTGACTCTAACCCTAAACCTTAACCCTAACCCTGAACCCTAACCCTAAGCCTAACCCTTAACCCTAACCCTATCCCTTAACCCTAACCCCCTCACCCTAACGCTAACCCCAACCCTAAACCTCACCCTGGCCCCCAACCCAGACTTAACACCTAACCCCTAACACTAACTCTAAACCTAACCACTAATCCCTAGCACCTGACCCTGACTCGAAACCTAACCCCTAACTCGAAACCCCTAACCCCAAACCTAACCCTAATTCTCACACTACTTCCATTCCCAGAGTGAAGCAAGCCTACAATACAGCCATGCCACGTGTGAGATGAGGCTCTGCCTGAGTCCTGCATGTAGGTTTTGTCCCAAGGCCCAGGGAATGATGTTGTGCTTTTGTGGTGACTCCGACCACACCCCTCTCACCGTAGATTAACCAGGTCCTGTGCCCTTAAACTGACCGCTAAATCTAAGCCCTACCACCAACCCTAACCTCTGACCCTGAACCTAAGCCCCGAGCCTAAAGCCCAACACTAACTCTAAACACTTACCCTAAACCTAATCCCTAACCCTAATGTTAACCCCTAAACGTAACTCTAACCACGAACAGTAAACCTAACCCTAACCTCTAACACAAACCCTAACACATAACTCTAACCCTAAAACTAACCCTAACCCTTAACCCTAAACCTAAACCCTAACCCTAACCCTTAACCTTAATCTTAACCGTTAACTCTCATGCTAACCTTTAATCCTAACCCTAATCCTAATCTTCAACCCTAAACCTAACACAACCCTAACCCTGTACCAAACCCTGACCCCTCATCTTAACCCTATCCGCAAACCAAATCCCCAAAACGAACTGTAACCGTTAAACCTAACAGTAACCTTAAATGTAACCCTAATCTGTAACCCTATCCCCTCACCATAACACTACACTTCATCCTGAACCCTAACCATAATCCTAACCCTAAATCTAATTCTCAGACTTCTTGCTTTCTTAGAGTTTAGAAAGCCTGCAATCCTCCCGTGCCATGTGTGAAAGGAGGCTCTACCACTGTGTCCCGCAAGAAATCCACGGGCCCATACCCAGAGTCCGATACAGTGGGTTCCCGGTGACAATCCCAGTCCCCTAACCTCCCCCCAGCCTAATGCCGACAGGGCCCGTGCGCTAAGCATAAATGATACCTTTAACAGATAACCCTAACCCTGAACATGGCACCTAACCCTGTTCCTATTTCTCCCCTTAACACGTAAACCTCACCGTGAGCCTAACTTTAACCTCTTAACGTAACGTTAATGCATAACCCATTCCCTGAGAACATCCCCTATCCCATAATTCTAACCCTATCTCCTAGTCATAACTGTAACACCTAATCCCTAACCCTAATTCTCCACCGCTAATCCTAACCGTAACGCTGCCTACAACCCTAACACTGACAGGAACCCTTAGTTCTAACCCCAACGCTATGCCTAACAAAAGCCCTAACCCTTCACCCTTCACCCTAACCCCTGAGCATTACCCTAACCTTTAACCGTAATCCTAATCCTAACCATTAAACCTAACCCTAGCTCTTAAAGCTAACCCTAAACCTTACCCTCACGACCAGACCTAACCCTGACACTAACCTAACACCTAACCCTAACCATAACCCCTAAAGCTAACCCTAACCCTCAACCCTAAACCTAACCCTAACACTGAACCTTCACTATATCCCTAACCCCTAAGCCTAATCCTAACTGTTAACCCTCACCCTAACACTTAAACTGGACCATAACACTAAACATTAACCCTAACACTAAACTTTAACCCTAACCATAAGCCCAACACTTAACCCTAATCCTATCCCCTAACCCTAAGCCCTAACCCTAAACCTAACCCTAACCCCAACCCTAACCCTTAATCTTGACCCTTACCATTAACCCTCACACTAACCCTAATCCTAATCTTTAACCATAAAGCTAACACTGAAGCCTAACCCTGTGCCAAACGCTAAACCCAAACCTTAACCCTAACCCTGAAACTTAACCATAAACCTAACTGTAACTGTTACACCTAACACTAACCTCTAACCCTAACCCCTAACCCTAAGACCCCACCTTAACACTAACCCTAACCCTAAACATTATCATAATCCTATCCCTAAATCTAATTCTCGGACTTCTTGCTTTCTTAGAGTTTAGAAAGCCTAAAATCCTCCCATGCCATGAGTAAAAGGGGGCTCTGCAGCTGTCTCTTGCATGAAACCAGGAGCCCATACCTAGCGTATGATAGAGTGGGTTCCCGGGGACAATCCCATCCCCCTAACCCCAGCCCCCCGCCCAGTGCAGACAGGGCCTGTACGCTAAGTATAAACACTACCCCTAACAGATAACCCTCACCCTGAACATAGCACCTGACCCTGATCCTATTGCTCACCTTAAAACATAAACCTCCCCGTAACCCTAACTTATCCCCTTATCTTAACCTTAATGCATAACACCCTGAGAAAAAGCCCTATCCCATAATTCTAATCCTAACCCCTAGCCATAACCGTAACACATCATCCCTAATTCTAAAATGCCAACCCCAACCTTCACCCTGCCAACAACCCTAACCCTAACCCTAACCTCTAACCCTAAGCCCTCACCCTATCGCTAATCTTCATCCCTAAACCGTACCGTAATCCTAACCCTAAATCTAATTCTCAGACTTGCTTTCTCAGAGTTTTGAAAGCCTACAATCCTACTAAGCCATGCATGAAAGCCCGCTCTGCCACAGTGTCCTGCATGAAACCCAGAGGCCCATACACTGCGTACGATAGAGTGGGCTCCCAGCGACCATCACAGACCCCTAACTTCGCCTCCTAGTGCATACAGGGCCCGTGCCCTAAGCATAAACCCTACCCCACACCCATAACCCTAACCCAGAACATAACACCTAACCCTGATCCTACTGCTCACCTTAACACGTAAACCTCACCCTAACCCTAACTTAACCCCTTATCTTAACGATAATGCATGACACCCTGAGAACAAGCCCTATACCGTAATTCTAACCCTAACTCCTAGCCGTAACCATAACACCTAATCCCTAATTCTGAAACGCCAACCCTAACCTTAACCCTACCGACAACACTAACACTAACCCTAAAACCCTTACCCTAACCCTACGCCTAAAAATAACCCTAACCATTGATCCTTAGTCATAACCCCTAAAGCTTAACCCTAACCCTTAACGCTAATCCCAATCCTAACCATTAAACATAACCCTACTTAACCCTAACCCTAAACTATATGCTAATGCCTAGAGATCTAACCCCAACACTGACCTACAGTTTACACTAACCCTAACCCCTAATCCTAACCTTAAACCTGAACCATAAACCTAACCCTTAACCCTAACCCTATTCCTAACCCCCTAACCCTAACCCTAACTGTTAAGCCTCACCCTAACACTTAACCCTGACTCTAACCCTAAACCTTAACCCTAACCCTGAACCCTAACCCTAAGCCTAACCCTTAACCCTAACCCTATCCCTTAACCCTAACCCCTAACCCTAACGCTAACCCCAACCCTAAACCTAACCCTGGCCCCCAACCCAGACTTAACACCTAACCCCTAACACTAACTCTAAACCTAACCACTAATCCCTAGCACCTGACCCTGACTCGAAACCTAACCCCTAACTCGAAACCCCTAACCCCAAACCTAACCCTAATTCTCACACTACTTCCATTCCCAGAGTGAAGCAAGCCTACAATACAGCCATGCCACGTGTGAGATGAGGCTCTGCCTGAGTCCTGCATGTAGGTTTTGTCCCAAGGCCCAGGGAATGATGTTGTGCTTTTGTGGTGACTCCGACCACACCCCTCTCACCGTAGATTAACCAGGTCCTGTGCCCTTAAACTGACCGCTAAATCTAAGCCCTACCACCAACCCTAACCTCTGACCCTGAACCTAAGCCCCGAGCCTAAAGCCCAACACTAACTCTAAACACTTACCCTAAACCTAATCCCTAACCCTAATGCTAACCCCTAAACGTAACTCTAACCACGAACAGTAAACCTAACCCTAACCTCTAACACAAACCCTAACACATAACTCTAACCCTAAAACTAACCCTAACCCTTAACCCTAAACCTAAACCCTAACCCTAACCCTTAACCTTAATCTTAACCGTTAACTCTCATGCTAACCTTTAATCCTAACCCTAATCCTAATCTTCAACCCTAAACCTAACACAACCCTAACCCTGTACCAAACCCTGACCCCTCATCTTAACCCTATCCGCAAACCTCATCCCCAAAAGCGAACTGTAACCGTTAAACCTAACAGTAACCTTAAATGTAACCCTAATCTGTAACCCTATCCCCTCACCATAACACTACACTTCATCCTGAACCCTAACCATAATCCTAACCCTAAATCTAATTCTCAGACTTCTTGCTTTCTTAGAGTTTAGAAAGCCTGCAATCCTCCCGTGCCATGTGTGAAAGGAGGCTCTACCACTGTGTCCCGCAAGAAATCCACGGGCCCATACCCAGAGTCCGATAAAGTGGGATCCCGGTGACAATCCCTGCCCCCTAACCTCCCCCCAGCCTAATGCCGACAGGGCCCGTGCGCTAAGCATAAATGATACCTTTAACAGATAACCCTAACCCTGAACATGGCACCTAACCCTGTTCCTATTTCTCCCCTTAACACGTAAACCTCACCGTGAGCCTAACTTTAACCTCTTAACGTAACGTTAATGCATAACCCATTCCCTGAGAACATCCCCTATCCCATAATTCTAACCCTATCTCCTAGTCATAACTGTAACACCTAATCCCTAACCCTAATTCTCCACCGCTAAGCCTAACCGTAACGCTGCCTACAACCCTAACACTGACAGGAACCCTTAGTTCTAACCCCAACGCTATGCCTAACAAAAGCCCTAACCCTTCACCCTTCACCCTAACCCCTGAGCATTACCCTAACCTTTAACCGTAATCCTAATCCTAACCATTAAACCTAACCCTAGCTCTTAAAGCTAACCCTAAACCTTACCCTCACGACCAGACCTAACCCTGACACTAACCTAACACCTAACCCTAACCATAACCCCTAAAGCTAACCCTAACCCTCAACCCTAAACCTAACCCTAACACTGAACCTTCACTATATCCCTAACCCCTAAGCCTAATCCTAACTGTTAACCCTCACCCTAACACTTAAACTGGACCATAACACTAAACATTAACCCTAACACTAAACTTTAACCCTAACCATAAGCCCAACACTTAACCCTAATCCTATCCCCTAACCCTAAGCCCTAACCCTAAACCTAACCCTAACCCCAACCCTAACCCTTAATCTTGACCCTTACCATTAACCCTCACACTAACCCTAATCCTAATCTTTAACCATAAAGCTAACACTGAAGCCTAACCCTGTGCCAAACGCTAAACCCAAACCTTAACCCTAACCCTGAAACTTAACCATAAACCTAACTGTAACTGTTACACCTAACACTAACCTCTAACCCTAACCCCTAACCCTAAGACCCCACCTTAACACTAACCCTAACCCTAAACATTATCATAATCCTACCCCTAAATCTAATTCTCGGACTTCTTGCTTTCTTAGAGTTTAGAAAGCCTAAAATCCTCCCATGCCATGAGTAAAAGGGGGCTCTGCAGCTGTCTCTTGCATGAAACCAGGAGCCCATACCTAGCGTATGATAGAGTGGGTTCCCGGGGACAATCCCATCCCCCTAACCCCAGCCCCCCGCCCAGTGCAGACAGGGCCTGTACGCTAAGTATAAACACTACCCCTAACAGATAACCCTCACCCTGAACATAGCACCTGAGCCTGATCCTATTGCTCACCTTAAAACATAAACCTCCCCGTAACCCTAACTTATCCCCTTATCTTAACCTTAATGCATAACACCCTGAGAAAAAGCCCTATCCCATAATTCTAATCCTAACCCCTAGCCATAACCGTAACACCTCATCCCTAATTCTAAAATGCCAACCCTAACCTTCACCCTGCCAACAACCCTAACCCTAACCCTAACCCCTAACCCTAAGCCCTCACCCTATCACTAATCTTCATCCCTAAACCGTACCGTAATCCTAACCCTAAATCTAATTCTCAGACTTGCTTTCTCAGAGTTTTGAAAGCCTACAATCCTACTAAGCCATGCATGAAAGCCCGCTCTGCCACAGTGTCCTGCATGAAACCCAGAGGCCCATACACTGCGTACGATAGAGTGGGCTCCCAGCGACCATCACAGACCCCTAACTTCGCCTCCTAGTGCATACAGGGCCCGTGCCCTAAGCATAAACCCTACCCCACACCCATAACCCTAACCCAGAACATAACACCTAACCCTGATCCTACTGCTCACCTTAACACGTAAACCTCACCCTAACCCTAACTTAACCCCTTATCTTAACGATAATGCATGACACCCTGAGAACAAGCCCTATACCGTAATTCTAACCCTAACTCCTAGCCGTAACCATAACACCTAATCCCTAATTCTGAAACGCCAACCCTAACCTTAACCCTACCGACAACACTAACACTAACCCTAAAACCCTTACCCTAACCCTACGCCTAAAAATAACCCTAACCATTGATCCTTAGTCATAACCCCTAAAGCTTAACCCTAACCCTTAACGCTAATCCCAATCCTAACCATTAAACATAACCCTACTTAACCCTAACCCTAACCTATACGCTAATGCCTAGAGATCTAACCCCAACACTGACCTACAGTTAACACTAACCCTAACCCCTAATCCTAACCTTAAACCTGAACCATAAACCTAACCCTTAACCCTAACCCTATTCCTAACCCCCTAACCATAACCCTAACTGTTAAGCCTCACCCTAACACTTAACCCTGACTCTAACCCTAAACCTTAACCCTAACCCTGAACCCTAACCCTAAGCCTAACCCTTAACCCTAACCCTATCCCTTAACCCTAACCCCTAACCCTAACGCTAACCCCAACCCTAAACCTCACCCTGGCCCCCAACCCAGACTTAACACCTAACCCCTAACACTAACTCTAAACCTAACCACTAATCCCTAGCACCTGACCCTGACTCGAAACCTAACCCCTAACTCGAAACCCCTAACCCCAAACCTAACCCTAATTCTCACACTACTTCCATTCCCAGAGTGAAGCAAGCCTACAATACAGCCATGCCACGTGTGAGATGAGGCTCTGCCTGAGTCCTGCATGTAGGTTTTGTCCCAAGGCCCAGGGAATGATGTTGTGCTTTTGTGGTGACTCCGACCACACCCCTCTCACCGTAGATTAACCAGGTCCTGTGCCCTTAAACTGACCGCTAAATCTAAGCCCTACCACCAACCCTAACCTCTGACCCTGAACCTAAGCCCCGAGCCTAAAGCCCAACACTAACTCTAAACACTTACCCTAAACCTAATCCCTAACCCTAATGTTAACCCCTAAACGTAACTCTAACCACGAACAGTAAACCTAACCCTAACCTCTAACACAAACCCTAACACATAACTCTAACCCTAAAACTAACCCTAACCCTTAACCCTAAACCTAAACCCTAACCCTAACCCTTAACCTTAATCTTAACCGTTAACTCTCATGCTAACCTTTAATCCTAACCCTAATCCTAATCTTCAACCCTAAACCTAACACAACCCTAACCCTGTACCAAACCATAACCCCTCATCTTAACCCTATCCGCAAACCAAATCCCCAAAACGAACTGTAACCGTTAAACCTAACAGTAACCTTAAATGTAACCCTAATCTGTAACCCTATCCCCTCACCATAACACTACACTTCATCCTGAACCCTAACCATAATCCTAACCCTAAATCTAATTCTCAGACTTCTTGCTTTCTTAGAGTTTAGAAAGCCTGCAATCCTCCCGTGCCATGTGTGAAAGGAGGCTCTACCACTGTGTCCCGCAAGAAATCCACGGGCCCATACCCAGAGTCCGATACAGTGGGTTCCCGGTGACAATCCCAGTCCCCTAACCTCCCCCCAGCCTAATGCCGACAGGGCCCGTGCGCTAAGCATAAATGATACCTTTAACAGATAACCCTAACCCTGAACATGGCACCTAACCCTGTTCCTATTTCTCCCCTTAACACGTAAACCTCACCGTGAGCCTAACTTTAACCTCTTAACGTAACGTTAATGCATAACCCATTCCCTGAGAACATCCCCTATCCCATAATTCTAACCCTATCTCCTAGTCATCACTGTAACACCTAATCCCTAACCCTAATTCTCCACCGCTAATCCTAACCGTAACGCTGCCTACAACCCTAACACTGACAGGAACCCTTAGTTCTAACCCCAACGCTATGCCTAACAAAAGCCCTAACCCTTCACCCTTCACCCTAACCCCTGAGCATTACCCTAACCTTTAACCGTAATCCTAATCCTAACCATTAAACCTAACCCTAGCTCTTAAAGCTAACCCTAAACCTTACCCTCACGACCAGACCTAACCCTGACACTAACCTAACACCTAACCCTAACCATAACCCCTAAAGCTAACCCTAACCCTCAACCCTAAACCTAACCCTAACACTGAACCTTCACTATATCCCTAACCCCTAAGCCTAATCCTAACTGTTAACCCTCACCCTAACACTTAAACTGGACCATAACACTAAACATTAACCCTAACACTAAACTTTAACCCTAACCATAAGCCCAACACTTAACCCTAATCCTATCCCCTAACCCTATGCCCTAACCCTAAACCTAACCCTAACCCCAACCCTAACCCTTAATCTTGACCCTTACCATTAACCCTCACACTAACCCTAATCCTAATCTTTAACCATAAAGCTAACACTGAAGCCTAACCCTGTGCCAAACGCTAAACCCAAACCTTAACCCTAACCCTGAAACTTAACCATAAACCTAACTGTAACTGTTACACCTAACACTAACCTCTAACCCTAACCCCTAACCCTAAGACCCCACCTTAACACTAACCCTAACCCTAAACATTATCATAATCCTATCCCTAAATCTAATTCTCGGACTTCTTGCTTTCTTAGAGTTTAGAAAGCCTAAAATCCTCCCATGCCATGAGTAAAAGGGGGCTCTGCAGCTGTCTCTTGCATGAAACCAGGAGCCCATACCTAGCGTATGATAGAGTGGGTTCCCGGGGACAATCCCATCCCCCTAACCCCAGCCCCCCGCCCAGTGCAGACAGGGCCTGTACGCTAAGTATAAACACTACCCCTAACAGATAACCCTCACCCTGAACATAGCACCTGACCCTGATCCTATTGCTCACCTTAAAACATAAACCTCCCCGTAACCCTAACTTATCCCCTTATCTTAACCTTAATGCATAACACCCTGAGAAAAAGCCCTATCCCATAATTCTAATCCTAACCCCTAGCCATAACCGTAACACATCATCCCTAATTCTAAAATGCCAACCCCAACCTTCACCCTGCCAACAACCCTAACCCTAACCCTAACCTCTAACCCTAAGCCCTCACCCTATCGCTAATCTTCATCCCTAAACCGTACCGTAATCCTAACCCTAAATCTAATTCTCAGACTTGCTTTCTCAGAGTTTTGAAAGCCTACAATCCTACTAAGCCATGCATGAAAGCCCGCTCT
>NW_027182817.1:757500-790000 GCF_041146395.1 Eulemur rufifrons
TAACCCTAAACAGTAACTCTTAACCTTAACCCTAAGCGTTAACTCTCACGCTAACCTTTAATCCTAACCCTAATCCTAATCTTCAACCCTAAACCTAACACTTAACCCTAACCCTGTACCAAACCCTAACCCCTCATCTTAACCCTAACCTTAAACCTCAACCCTAAACCAAAGTGTAACCGTTAAACCTAAGAGTAACCTTTAACCCTAACCCTAATCCCTAACACTAAGCCCTCACCCTAACACTCAACTTCATCCTTAACCCTAACCATAATCCTAACCCTAAATCTAATTCTCAGACTTCTTGCTTTCTTAGAGTTTAGAAAGCCTGCAATCCTCCCTTGCCATGCGTGAAAGGAGGCTCTACCACTGTGTCCTGCATGAAACCCACGGGCCCATACCCAGAGTATGATAGAGTGGGTTCCCGGGTACAATCCAAGCCCCCTAAACTCCCCCCGCCCGCCTAATGCAGACAGGGCCCGTGCCCTAAGCATAAACAATACCTTTAACAGATAACCCTAACCCTGAACATAACACCCAACCCTGTTCCTATTTCTCCCCTTAACACGTAAACCTCACCCGTGCGCCTAACTTTAACCTCTTATCCTAACGTTAATGCATAACCCATTTCCTGAGAACAACCCCTATCCCATAATTCTAACCCTATCTCCTAGTCATCACTGTGACACCTAATCCCTAACCCTAATTCTAAACCGCTAACCCTAACCGTAACCCTACCTACAACCCTAACACTGACAGTAACCCTTACTTCTAACCCCAACGCTATGCTTAACAAAAACCCCAACCCTTGACCCTAACCCTTCGCCCTAACCCCCAAGCCTTACCCTAACCCTTAACCCTAATCCTAATCCTAACCATTAAACCTAACCCTAGCTCATAAAGCTAACCCTAAACCTTACCCTCACGACTAGACCTAACCCTGACACTAACCTAACACCTAACCCTAACCAGAACCCCTAAAGCTAACCCTGAACCCTCTCCCTAACCCTAGCAGTAAACTTTAACCCTAAACCTAAGCCCAACCTGTAACCCTAATCCTATCCTTTTACCCTAAAACTAACCCCTAAACCTAACCCCTATACCTCACGCTAACTCTAACCCCAATCCTAATTCTAACCATACCCCTTCATAAAACACTAACTCCTAACCGCTAACCCGAACACTAACCAAAAACCCTAATCACTAATCCCTAACCCTAATGCTTAACCTTTACCCTAACCGTTAACCCTCACCCTAAATCTTAACACTGACCCTAACCTTAACCTTTAACTCTAAGCCTAACCCTTAACCCTACAGTAAGGAAGACCCTTAATGCTAATGGGATCCCTTATCCCTAACCCTAACACTACAGCTAAAAATAACCCTAACCTTTGATCCTTAAACCTAACCCCTAACACTTACTGTAACCCCAAACCCTAACCCTAATGCTAAGCATTAAACCTAACCCTATCTCTTAACCCTAACGCTAGCCCTTACCCTAATGCCTAGATCTAACCCTAAATCTAACCTCCCGCCTAATCCTAACCTTAAGCCCTAATGCTAACCGTAACCGTAAACCTACCCGTAACCCTTAACACTAACCCTATCCGTGAACCTTAACCCTGACCCTAACCATTACCCGCACCCAAGCATTTAACCCAGACCCTAACCCTAATCCTTAATGCTAACCCTAAGACTAAATCCTAACCCTAAGCCCAACACTTAACCCTAATCCTATCCCTTAACCCTAACCCTAACCCTAATGCTAACCCCTAAACGTAACCCTAACCGTGACCAGTAAACCTAACCGTAACTTCTAACACAAACCAAAGCACATAACTCTAACCCTAAAACTAACCCTAACCCTAACCCTAACCCTAACCCCAAACCCTAACCCTAATCCTAAGCATTAAACCTAACCCTATCTCTTAACCCTAACGCTAGCCCTTACCCTAACGCCTAGATCTAACCCTAAACCTAACCTACCACCTAATCCTAACCTTAAGCCCTAATGCTAACTCTAACCGTAAACCTACCCGTAACCCTTAACACTAACCCTATCCGTGAACCTTAACCCTGAGCCTAACCATTACCCGCACCCAAGCATTTAACCCTGAGTATAAGACTAACCCTTAATGATAACCCTAACACTAAACACTAACCTAAGCCCAACAATTAACCCTAATCCTATCCCTTAACACTAACCCTAATGGTAACCCCTAAACGTAACCCTAACCGTGACCAGCAAACCTAACCCTAACCTCTAACACAAACCATAGCACTAAACTAACTAAAACTAACCCTTTCCCTAACCCTAACCCTAAACCCTAACACTTAACCTTAACTCTAAGCGCTAACTCTCACGCTAACCTTTAATCCTATCCCTAATCCTAATCTTCAGCCCTAAACCTAACACTTAACCCTAACCCTGTACCAAACCCTAACCCCTCATCTTAACCCTAACCGTAAACCTCAACCCTAAAACAAAGTGTAACCGTTAAACCTAAGAGTAACCTTTAACCCTAACCCTAATCCCTAACCCTAAGCCCTCACCCTAACACTAAACTTCATCCTTAACCCTAACCATAATCCTAACCCTAAATCTAATTCTCAGACTTCTTGCTTTCTTAGAGTTTAGAAAGCCTGCCATCCTCCCATGCCATGCGTGAAAGGAGGCTCTACCACTGTGTCCGGCATGAAACCCACGGGCCCATACCCAGAGTATGATAGAGTGGGTTCCCGGGTACAATCCCAGCCCCGTAACCTCCCCCCGCCCGCCTAATGCAGACAGGGCCGGTGCGCTAAGCATAAACAACACCTTTAACAGATAACCCTAACCCTGAACATAACACCCAACCCTGTTCCTATTTCTCCCCTTAACACGTAAACCTCACCGTGCGCCTAACTTTATCGTCTTATATTAACGTTAATGCATAAACCATTTCCTGAGAACAACCCCTATCCCATAATTCTAACCCTATCTCCTAGTCATCACTGTGACACCTAATCCCTAACCCTAATTCTAAACCGCTAACCCTAACCGTAACCCTACCTACAACCCTAACACTGACAGTAACCCTTACTTCTAACCCCAACGCTATGCCTAACAAAAACCGTAACCCTTGACCCTAAACCTTCACCCTAACCCCTAAGCCTTACCCTAACCCTTAACCCTAATCCTAATCCTAACCATTAAACCTAACCCTAGCTCTTAAAGCTAACCCTAAACCTTACCCTCACGACTAGTCCTAACCCTGACACTAACCTAACACCTAACCTTAACCAGAACCCCTAAAGCTAACCCTGAACCCTCTCCCTAACCCTAGCAGTAAACCTTAACCCTAAACCTAAGCCCAACCCGTAACCCTAATCCTATCCTTTTACCCTAAAAGTAACCCCTAAACCTAACCCCTATACCTCACCCTAACTCTAACCCCAATCCTAATTCTAACCATACCCCTTCATAAAACACTAACTCCTAACCGCTAACCCTAACACTAACCAAAAACCCTAATCACTAATCCCTAACCCTAACGCTTAACCTTTACCCTAACCGGTAACCCACACCCTAAATCTTAACACTGACCCTAACCTTAACCTTTAACTCTAAGCCTAACCCTTAACCCTACAGTAAGGAGGACCCTTAATGCTAATGGGATCCCTTATCCCTAACCCTAACACTACAGCTAAAAATAACCCTAAGCTTTGATCCTTAAACCTAACCCCTAACACGTACTTTAACCCCAAACCATAACCCTAATCTTAAGCATTAAACCTAACCCTATCTCTTGACCCTAACACTAGCCCTTACCCTAACGCCTAGATCTAACCCTAAATCTAACCTACCGCCTAATCCTAACCTTAAGCCCTAATGCTAACTCTAACCCTGAACCCTAAACCTACCCGTAACCCTTAACACTAACCCTATCAGTGAACCTTAACCCTCTCCCTAACCATTACCCGCACCCAAGCATTTAACCCTGACCCTACCCCTAATCCTTAATGATAACACTAACACTAAACCCTAACCCTAAGCCCAACACTTAACCCTAGTCCTATCCCTTAACCCTAACCCTAATGCTAACCCCTAAACGTAACCCTCACCGTGACCAGTAAACCTAACCCTAACCTCTAACACAAACCATAGCACTAAACTAACTAAAACTAACCCTTTCCCTAACCCTAACCCTAAAGCCTAACACTTAACCTTAACACTAAGCGTTAACTCTCAAGCTAACCTTTAATCCTAACCCTAATCCTAATCTTCAGCCCTAAACCTAACACTTAACCCTAACCCTGTACCAAACCCTAACCCCTCATCTTAACCCTAACCGTAAACCTCAACCCTAAACCAAAGTGTAACCGTTAAACCTAAGAGTAACCTTTAACCTAATCCCTAACCCTAAGCCCTCACCCTAACACTAAACTTCATCCTTAACTCTAACCAGAATCCTAACCCTAAATCTAATTCTCAGACTTCTTGCTTTCTTAGAGTTCAGAAAGCCTCAATCCTCCCATGCCATGCGTGAAAGGAGGCTCTACCACTGTGTCCTGCATGAAACCCACGGGCCTATACCCAGAGTATGATAGAGTGGGTTCCCGGGTACAATCCCAGCCCCCTAAACTCCCCCCGCCCGCCTAATGCAGACAGGGCCCGTGCGCTAAGCATAAACAATACCTTTAACAGATAACCCTAACCCTGAACATAACACCCAACCCTGTTCCTATTTCTCCCCTTAACACGTAAACCTCACCGTGCGCCTAACTTTATCGTCTTATATTAACGTTAATGCATAAACCATTTCCTGAGAACAACCCCTATCCCATAATTCTAACCCTATCTCCTAGTCATCACTGTGACACCTAATCCCTAACCCTAATTCTAAACCGCTAACCCTAATCGTAACCCTACCTACAACCCTAACACTGACAGTAACCCTTACTTCTTAACCCAAACGCTATGCCTATCAAAAACCCTAACCCTTCACCACAACCCTTGACCCTAACCCCTAAGCCTTACCCTAACCCTTAACCCTAATCCTAATCCTAACCATTAAACCTAACCCTAGCTCTTAAAGCTAACCCTAAACCTTACCCTCACGACTAGACCTAACCCTGACACTAACCTAACACCTAACACTAAACAGAACCCCTAAAGCTAACCCTGAACCCTATCCCTAACCCTAGCAGTAAACGTTAACCCTATACCTTAGCCCAACCCGTAACCCTAATCCTATCCTTTTACCCTAAAACTAACCCCTAAACCTAAGCCCTAAACCAAACCCCTATACCTCACCCTAACTGTAACCCCAATCCTAATTTTGACCATACCCATTCATAAAACACTAACTCCTAACCGCTAACCCTAACACTAACCAAAAACCCTAATCACTAATCCCTAACCCTAACGCTTAACCTTTACCCTAACCGTTAACCCTCACCCTACATCTTAACACTGACCCTAACCTTAACCTTTAACTCTAAGCCTAACCCTTAACCCTACAGTAAGGAAGACCCTTAATGCTAATGGGATCCCTTATCCCTAACCCTAACACTACAGCTAAAAATAACCCTAACCTTTGATCCTTAAACCTAACCCCTAACACTTACTTTAACCCCAAACCCTAACCCTAAACCTAAGCATTAAACCGAACCCTATCTCTTAATCCTAACGCTAGCCCTTACCCTAACGCCTAGATCTAACCCTAAATCTAACCTACCGCCTAATCCTAACCTTAAGCCCTAATGCTAACTCTAACCCTGAACCCTAAACCTACCCGTAACCCTTAACACTAACCCTATCCTTGAACCTTAACCCTGACCCTAACCATTACCCGCACCCAAGCATTTAACCCTGACCCTAACCCTAATCCTTAATGATAACCCTAACACTGAAACCTAACTCTAAGCCCAACACTTAACCCTATTCCTATCCCTTAACCCTAACCCTAATGCTAACCCCTAAACGTAACCCTAACCGTGACCAGTAAACCTAACCCTAACCTCTAACCCAAACAATAGCACATAACTCTAACCCTAAAACTAACCCTAACCCTAACCCTAAACCCTAACTCTTAACCTTAACCCTAAGCGTTAACTCTCACGCTAACCTTTAATCCTAACCCTAATCCTAATCTTCAACCCTAAACCTAACACTTAACCCTAAGCCTGTACCAAACCCTAACCCCTCATCTTAACCCTAACCGTAAACCTCAACCCTAAACCAAAGTGTAACCGTTAAAGCTAAGAGTAACCTTTAACCCTAACCCTAATCCCTAACCCTAAGCCCTCACCCTAACACTAAACTTCATCCTTAACCCTAACCATAATCCTACCCCTAAATCTAATTCTCAGACTTCTTGCTTTCTTAGAGTTTAGAAAGCCTCAATCCTCCCATGCCATGCGTGGAAGGCGGCTCTACCACTGTGTCCTGCATGAAACCCAGGGGCCCATACCCAGAGTATGATAGAGTGGGTTCCCGGGTACAATCCCAGCCCCCTAAACTCCCCCCGCCCGCCTACTGCAGACAGGGCCCGTGCGCTAAGCATAAACAATACCTTTAACAGATAACCCTAACCCTGAACATAACACCCAACCCTGTTCCTATTTCTCCCCTTAACACGTAAACCTCACCGTGCGCCTAACTTTAACCTCTTATCCTAACGTTAATGCATAACCCATTTCCTGAGAACAACCCCTATCCCATAATTCTAACCCTATCTCCTAGTCATCACTGTGACACCTAATCCCTAACCCTAATTCTAAACCGCTAACCCTAACCGTAACCCTACCTACAACCCTAACACTGACAGTAACCCTTACTTCTAACCCCAACGCTATGCCTAACACAAACCGTAACCCTTGACCCTAAACCTTCACCCTAACCCCTAAGCCTTACCCTAACCCTTAACCCTAATCCTAATCCTAACCATTAAACCTAACCCTAGCTCTTAAAGCTAACCCTAAACCTTACCCTCACGACTAGTCCTAACCCTGACACTAACCTAACACCTAACCTTAACCAGAACCCCTAAAGCTAACCCTGAACCCTCTCCCTAACCCTAGCAGTAAACCTTAACCCTAAACCTAAGCCCAACCCGTAACCCTAATCCTATCCTTTTACCCTAAAAGTAACCCCTAAACCTAACCCCTATACCTCACCCTAACTCTAACCCCAATCCTAATTCTAACCATACCCCTTCATAAAACACTAACTCCTAACCGCTAACCCTAAACACTAACCAAAAACCCTAATCACTAATCCCTAAACCTAACGCTTAACCGTTACCCTGACCGTTAACCCACACCCTAAATCTTAACACTGACCCTAACCTTAACCTTTAACTCTAAGCCTAACCCTTAACCCTACAGTAAGGAAGACCCTTAATACTAATGGGATCACTTATCCCTAAACCTAACACTACAGCTAAAAATAACCCTAACCTTTGATCCTTAAACCTAATCCCTAACACGTACTTTAACCCGAAACCATAACCCTAATCCTAAGCATTAAACCTAACCCTATCTCTTAACCCTAACGCTAGCCCTTACCCTAACGCATAGATCTAACCCTAAATCTAACCTACCGCCTAATCCTAACCTTAAGCCCTAATGCTAACTCTAACCCTGAACCCTAAACCTACCCGTAACCCTTAACACTAACCCTATCCGTGAACCTAAACCCTGACCCTAACCATTACCCGCACCCAAGCTTTTAACCCTGACAATAAGACTAATCCTTAATGATAACCCTAACACTAAACACTAACCCTAAGCCCAACACTTAACTCTAATCCTATCCCTTAACACTAACCCTAACCCTAATGCTAACCCCTAAACGTAACCCTGACCGTGACCAGTAAACCTAACCCTAACCTCTAACACAAACCATAGCACTAAACTAACTAAAACTAACCCTTTCCCTAACCCTAACCCTAAACCCTAACACTTAACCTTAACCCTAAGCGTTAACTCTCACGCTAACCTTTAATCCTAACCCTAATCCTAATCTTCAACCCTAAACCTAACACTTAACCCTAACCCTGTACCAAACCCTAACCCCTCATCTTAACCATAACCGTAAACCTCAACCCTAAACCAAAGTGTAACCGTTAAACCTAAGAGTAACCTTTAACCCTAACCCTAAGCCCTAACCCTAAGCCCTCACCCTAACACTAAACTTCATCCTTAACCCTAACCATAATCCTAACCCTAAATCTAATTCTCAGACTTCTTGCTTTCTTAGAGTTTAGAAAGCCTGCCATCCTTCCATGCCATGCGTGAAAGGAGGCTCTACCACTGTGTCCGGCATGAAACCCACGGGCCCATACCCAGAGTATGATAGAGTGGGTTCCCGGGTACAATCCCAGCCCCCTAAACTCCCCCCGCCCGCCTAATGCAGACAGGGCCCGTGCGCTAAGCATAAACAATACCTTTAACAGATAACCCTAACCCTGAACATAACACCCAACCCTGTTCCTATTTCTCCCCTTAACACGTAAACCTCACCGTGCGCCTAACTTTAACCTCTTATCCTAACGTTAATGCATAACCCATTTCCTGAGAACAACCCCTATCCCATAATTCTAACCCTATCTCCTAGTCATCACTGTGACACCTAATCCCTAACCCTAATTCTAAACCGCTAACCCTAACCGTAACCCTACCTACAACCCTAACACTGACAGTAACCCTCACTTCTAACCCCAACGCTATGCCTAACAAAAACCCTAACCCTTGACCCTAACCCTTCACCCTAACCCCTAAGCCTTACCCTAACCCTTAACCCTAATCCTAATCCTAACCACTAAACCTAACCCTAGCTCTTAAAGCTAACCCTAAACCTTACCCTCACGACTAGACCTAACCCTGACACTAACCTAACACCTAACCTTAACCAGAACCCCTAAAGCTAACCCTGAACCCTCTCCCTAACCCTAGCAGTAAACCTTAACCCTAAACCTAAGCCCAACCCGTAACCCTAATCCTATCCTTTTACCCTAAAACTAACCCCTAAACCTAACCCCTATACCTCACCCTAACTCTAACCCCAATCCTAATTCTAACCATACCCCTTCATAAAACACTAACTCCTAACCGCTAACCCTAACACTAACCAAAAACCCTAAACACTAATCCCTAACCCTAACGCTTAACCTTTACCCTAACCGTTAGCCCTCACCCTACATCTTAACACTGACCCTAACCTTAACCTTTAACTCTAAGCCTAACCCTTAACCCTACAGTAAGGAAGAAACTTAATGCTAATGGGATCACTTATCCCTAACCCTAACACTACAGCTAAAAATAACCTAACCTTTGATCCTTAAACCTAACCCCTAACACTTACTTTAACCCCAAACCCTAACCCTAATCCTAAGCATTAAACCTAACCCTATCTCTTAACCCTAACGCTAGCCCTTACCCTAACGCCTAGATCTAACCCTAAATCTAACCTACCGCCTAATCCTAACCTTAAGCCCTAATTCTAACTCTAACCCTGAACTCTAAACCTACCCGTAACCCTTAACACTAACCCTATCCGTGAACCTTAACCCTGACCCTAACCATTACCCGCACCCAAGCATTTAACCCTGACCCTAACCCTAATCCTTAATGATAACCCTAACACTAAACCCTAACCCTAAGCCCAACATTAACCCTAATCCTATCCCTTAACCCTAACCCTAATGCTAACCCCTAAACGTAACCCTCACCGTGACCAGTAAACCTAACCCTAACCTCTAACACAAACCATAGCACATAACTCTAACCCTAAATCTAACCCTAACCCTAACCCTAACCCTAAACCCTAGCAATTAACCTTAACACTAAGCGTTAACTCTCAGGCTAACCTTTAATCCTAACCCTAATCCTAATCTTCAACCCTAAACCTAACACTTAACCCTAACCCTGTACCAAACCCTAACCCCTCATCTTAAACCTAACCGTAAACCTCAACCCTATACCAAAGTGTAACCGTTAAACCTAAGAGTAACCTTTAACCCTAACCCTAATCCCTAACCCTAAGCCCAACACTTAACACTAATCCTATCCCTTAACCCTAATCCTAACCCTAATGCTAACCCCTAAACGTAACCCTAAGCGTGACCAGTAAACCTAACCCTAACCTCTAACACAAACCATAGCACATAACTCTAACCCTAAAACGAACCCTAACCCTAACCCTAACCCCTAACTCTTAACCTTAACACTAAGCGTTAACTCTCACGCTAACCTTTAATCCTAACCCTAATCCTAATCTTCAACCCTAATCCTAACACTTAACCCTAACCCTGTACCAAACCCTAACCCCTCATCTTAACCCTAACCGTAAACCTCAACCCTAAACCAAAGTGTAACCGTTAAACCTAAGAGTAACCTTTAACCCTAACCCTAATCCCTAACCCTAAGCCCTCACCCTAACACTAAACTTCATCCTTAACCCTAACCATCATCCTACCCCTAAATCTAATTCTCAGACTTCTTGCTTTCTTAGAGTTTAGAAAGCCTGCAATCCTCCCATGCCATGCGTGAAAGGAGGCTCTACCACTGCATCCTCCATGAAACCCACGGGCCCATACCCAGAGTATGATAGAGTGGGTTCCCGGGTACAATCCCAGCCCTCTAAACTCCCCCCGC
Organism: Eulemur rufifrons; assembly: GCF_041146395.1. Lineage (NCBI taxonomy): Eukaryota > Metazoa > Chordata > Mammalia > Primates > Lemuridae > Eulemur > Eulemur rufifrons. The sequence goes on from NW_027182817.1 coordinate 768,142, forward strand.
CCGCCTAATGCAGATAGGGCCCGTGCGCTAAGCATAAACAATACCTTTAACAAATAACCCTAACCCTGAACATAACACCCAACCCTGTTCCTATTTCTCCCCTTAACATGTAAACCTCACCGTGCGCCTAACTTTAACCTCTTATGCTAACGTTAATGCATAACCGATTTCCTGAGAACAACCCCGAGAACAACCCCTATCCCATAATTCTAACCCTATCTCCTAGTCATCACTGTGACACCTAATCGCTAACCCTAATTCTAAACCGCTACCCTAACCGTAACCCTACCTACAACCCTAACACTGACAGTAACCCTTACTTCTAACCCCAACGCTATGCCTAACAAAAACCCTAACCCTTCACCCTAACCCTTCACCCTAACCCCTAAGCCTTACCCTAACCCTTAACCCTAATCCTAATCCTAACCATTAAACCTAACCCTAGCTCTTAAAGCTAACCCTAAACCTTACCCTCACGACTAGACCTAACCCTGACACTAACCTAACACCTAACCCTAACCAGAACCCCTAAAGCTAACCCTGAACCCTATCCCTAACCCTAGCAGTAAACTTTAACCCTAAACCTAAGCCCAGCCCGTAACCCTATTCCTATCCTTTTACCCTAAAACTAACCCCTAAACCTAACCCCTATACCTCACCCTAACTCTAACCCCAATCCTAATTCTAACCATACCCCTTCATAAAACACTAACTCCTAACCGCTAACCCTAACACTAACCAAAAACCCTAATCACTAATCCCTAACCCTAATGCTTAACCTTTACCCTAACCGTTAACCCTCACCCTAAATCTTAACACTGACCCTAACCTTAACCTTTAACTCTAAGCCTAACCCTTAATCGTACAGTAAGGAAGACCCTTAATGCTAATGGGATCCCTTATCCCTAACCCTAACACTACAGCTAAAAATAACCCTAACCTTTGATCCTTAAACCTAACCCCTAACACTTACTTTAACCCCAAACCCTAACCCTAATCCTAAGCATTAAACCTAACCCTATCTCTTAACCCTAACGCTAGCCCTTACCCTAACGCCTAGATCTAACCCTAAATCTAACCTACCGCCTAATCCTAACCTTAAGCCCTAATGCTAACTCTAACCGTGAACCCTAAACCTACCCGTAACACTTAACACTAACCCTATCCGTGAACCTTAACCCTGACCCTAACCATTACCCGCACCCAAGCATTTAACCCTGACCCTACCACTAATCCTTAATGATAACCCTAACACCAAACCCTAACCCTAAGCCCAACACTTAACCCTAATCCTATCCCTTAACCCTAACCCTAACCCTAACCCTAATGCTAACCCCTAAACGTAACCCTAACCGTGACCAGTAAACCTAACCCTAACCTCTAACACAAACCATAGCACATAACTCTAACCCTAAAACGAAGCCTAAACCTAACCCTAACCCCTAACTCTTAACCTTACCCCTAAGCATTAACTCTCACGCTAACCTTTAATCCTAACCCTAATCCTAAACTTCAACCCAAAACCTAACACTTAACCCTAACCCTGTACCAAACCCTTACCCCTCATCTTAACCCTAACCGTAAACCTCAACCCTAAACCAAAGTGTAACCGTTAAACCTAAGAGTAACCTTTAACCCTAACCCTAATCCCTAACCATAAGCCCTCACCCTAACACTAAACTTCATTCTTAACCCTAACCATAATCCTGCCCCTAAATCTAATTCTTAAACTTCTTGCTTTCTTAGAGTTTAGAAAGCCTGCAATCCTCCCATGCCATGAGTGAAAGGAGGCTCTACCACTGTGTCCTGCATGAAACCCACGGGCCCATACCCAGAGTATGATAGAGTGGGTTCCCGGGTACAATCCCAGCCCCCTAAACTCCCCCCGCCCGCCTAATGCAGACAGGGCCCGTGCGCTAAGCATAAACAATACCTTTAACAGATAACCCTAACCCTGAACATAACACCCAACCCTGTTCCTATTTCTCCCCTTAACACGTAAACCTCACCGTGCGCCTAACTTTAACCTCTTATCCTAACGTTAATGCATAACCCATTTCCTGAGAACAACCCCTATCCCATAATTCTAAACCTATCTCCTAGTCATCACTGTGACACCTAATCCCTAACCCTAATTCTAAACCGCTAACCATAACCCTAACCCTACCTACAACTCTGACACTGACAGTAACCCTTACTTCTAACCCCAACGCTATGCCTAACACAAACCCTAACCCTTGACCCTAACCCTTCACCCTAACCCCTAACCCTTACCCTAACCCTTAACCCTAATCCTAATCCTAACCATTAAACCTAACCCTAGCTCTTAAAGCTAACCCTAAACCTTACCCTCACGACTAGACCTAACCCTGACACTAACCTAACACCTAACCCTAACCAGAACCCCTAAAGCTAACCCTGAACCCTATCCCTAACCCTAGCAGTAAACTTTAACCCTAAACCTAAGCCCAGCCCGTAACCCTAATCCTATCCTTTTACCCTAAAACTAACCCCTAAACCTAACCCCTATACCTCACCCTAACTCTAACCCCAATCCTAATTCTAACCATACCCCTTCATAAAACACTAACTCCTAACCGCTAACCCTAACACTAACCAAAAACCCTAATCACTAATCCCTAACCCTAACGCTTAACCTTTACCCTAACCGTTAACCCTCACCCTAAATCTTAACACTGACCCTAACCTTCACCTTTAACTCTAAGCCTAACCCTTAACCCTACAGTAAGGAAGAAACTTAATGCTAATGGGATCCCTTATCCCTAACCCTAACACTACAGCTAAAAATAACCCTAACCTTGGATCCTTAAACCTAACCCCTAACACTTACTTTAACCCCAAACCCTAACCCTAATCCTAAGCATTAAACCTAACCCTATCTCTTAACCCTAACGCTAGCCCTTACCCTAACGCCTAGATCTAACCCTAAATCTAACCTACCGCCTAATCCTAACCTTAAGCCCTAATGCTAACACTAACCCTGAACCCTAAACCTACCCGTAACCCTTAACACTAACCCTATCCGTGAACCTTAACCCTGACCCTAACCATTACCCGCACCCAAGCATTTAACCCTGACCCTAACCCTAATCCTTAATGCTAACCCTAACACTAAACCCTAACCCTAAGCCCAACACTTATCCCTAATCCTATCCCCTAACCCTAACACTAAGCCTAACCCTAATGCTACCCCGTAAATGTAACCCTAACCGTGACCAGTAAACCTAACCCTAACCTCTAACACAAACCACAGCACATAACTCTAACCCTAAAACGGACCCTAACCCTAACCCTAACCCTAAACCCTAACTCTTAACCTTAACCCTAAGCGTTAACTCTCACGCTAACCTTTAATCCTAACCCTAATCCTAATCTTCAACCCTAAACCTAACACTTAACCCTATCCCTGTAACAAACCCTAACCCCTCATCTTAAACCTAACCGTAAACCTCAACCCTAAACCAAAGTGTAACCGTTAAACCTAAGAGTAACCTTTAACCCTAACCCTAAGCCCTAACCCTAAGCTCTCACCCTAACACTAAACTTCATCCTTAACCCTAACCATAATCCTAACCCTAAATCTAATTCTCAGACTTCTTGCTTTCTTAGAGTTTAGAAAGCCTGCAATCCTCCCATGCCATGCGTGAAAGGAGGCTCTACCACTGTGTCCTGCATGAAACCCACGGGCCCATACTCTGAGTATGATAGAGTGGGTTCCCGGGTACAATCCCAGCCCCCTAAACTCCCCCCGCCCGCCTAATGCAGACAGGGCCCGTGTGCTAAGCATAAACAATACCTTTAACAGATAACCCTAACCCTGAACATAACACCCAACCCTGTTCCTATTTCTCCCCTTAACACGTAAACCTCACCGTGCGCCTAACTTTAACCTCTTATCCTAACGTTAATGCATAACCCATTTCCTGAGAACAACCCCTATCCCATAATTCTAACCCTATCTCCTAGTCATCACTGTGACACCTAATCCCTAACCCTAATTCTAAACCGCTAACCCTAACCGTAATCCTACCTACAACCCTAACACTGACAGTAACCCTTACTTCTAACCCCAACGCTATGCCTAACAAAAACCCTAACCCTTGAACCTAACCCTTCACCCTAACCCCTAAGCCTTACCCTAACCCTTAACCCTAATCCTAATCCTAACCATTAAACCTAACCCTAGCTCTTAAAGCTAACCCTAAACCTTACCCTCATGACTAGACCTAACCCTGACACTAACGTAACACCTAACCCTAACCAGAACCCCTAAAGCTAACCCTGAACCCTATCCCTAACCCTAGAAGTAAACTTTAACCCTAAACCTAAGAACAACCCGTAACCCTAATCGTATCCTTTTACCCTAAAACTAACCCGTAAACCTAACCCCTATACCTCACCCTACCTCTAACCCCAATCCTAATTCTAACCATACCCCTTCATAAAACACTAACTCCTAACCGCTAACCCTAACACTAACCAAAATCCCTAATTACTAATCCCTAACCCTAACCCTTAACCTTTACCCTGACCGTTAACCCTCACCCTAAATCTTAACACTGACCCTAACCTTCACCTTTAACTCTAAGCCTAACCCTTAACCCTACAGTAAGGAAGACCCTTAATGCTAATGGGATCCCTTATCCCTAACCCTAACACTACAGCTAAAAATAACCCTAACCTTGGATCCTGAAACCTAACCCTAACTCTTACTTTAACCCCAAACGCTAACCCTAATCCTAAGCATTAAACCTAACCCTATCTCTTAACCCTAACGCTAGCCCTTACCCTAACGCCTAGATCTAACCCTAAATCTAACCTACCGCCTAATCCTAACCATAAGCCCTAATGCTAACACTAACCCTGAACCCTAAACCTACCCGTAACACTTAACACTAACCCTATCCGTGAACCTTAACCCTGACCCTAACCATTACCCGCACCCAAGCATTTAACCCTGACCCTAACCCTAATCCTTAATGATAACCCTAACACTAAACCCTAACCCTAAGCCCAACACTTATCCCTAATCCTATCCCCTAACCCTAACACTAAGCCTAACCCTAATGCTACCCCGTAAATGTAACCCTAACCGTGACCAGTAAACCTAACCCTAACCTCTAACACAAACCATAGCACACAACTCTAACCCTAAAACTAACCCTAACCCTAACCCTAACCCTAAACCCTAACTCTTAACCTTAACACTAAGCGTTAACTCTCACGCTAACCTTTAATCCTAACCCTAATCCTAATCTTCAACCCTAAACCTAACACTTAACCCTAACCCTGTACCAAACCCTAACCCCTCATCTTAACCCTAAGCGTAAACCTGACCCTAAACCAAAGTGTAACCGTTAAACCTAAGAGTAACCTTTAACCCTAACCCTAATCCCTAACCCTAAGCCCTCACCCTAACACTAAACTTCATCCTTCACCCTAACCATAATCCTAACCCTAAATCTAATTCTCAGACTTCTTGCTTTCTTAGAGTTTAGAAAGCCTGCAATCCTCCCATGCCATGCGTGAAAGAGGCTCTACCACTGTGTCCTGCATGAAACCCACGGGCCCATACTCTGAGTATGATAGAGTGGGTTCCCGGGTACAATCCCAGCCCCCTAAACTCCCCCCGCCCGCCTAATGCAGACATGGCCCGTGCGCTAAGCATAAACAATACCTTTAACAGATAACCCTAACCCTGAACATAACACCCAACCCTGTTCCTATTTCTCCCCTTAACACGTAAACCTCACCGTGCGCCTAAATTTAACCTCTTATCCTAACGTTAATGCATAACCCATTTCCTGAGAACAACCCCTATCCCATAATTCTAACCCTATCTCCTAGTCATCACTGTGACACCTAATCCCTAACCCTAATTCTAAACCGCTAACCCTAACTGTAACCCTACCTACAACCCTAACACTGACAGTAACCCTTACTTCTAACCCCAACGCTATGCCTAACAAAAACCCTAACCCTTGACCCTAACCCTTCACCCTAACCCCTAAGCCTTACCCTAACCCTTAACCCTAATCCTAATCCTAACCATTAAACCTAACCCTAGCTCTTAAAGCTAACCCTAAACCTTACCCTCACGACTAGACCTAACCCTGACACTAACCTAACACCTAACCCTAACCAGAACCCCTAAAGCTAACCCTGAACCCTATCCCTAACCCCAGCAGTAAACTTTAACCCTAAACCTAAGCCCATCCCGTAACCCTAATCCTTTCCTTTTACCCTAAAACTAACCCCTAAACCTAACCCCTATACCTCACCCTAACTCTAAACCCAATCCTAATTCTAACCATACCCCTTCATAAAACACTAACTCCTAACCGCTAACCCTAACACTAACCAAAATCCATAATTACTAATCGCTAACCCTAACCCTTAACCTTTACCCTGACCGTTAACCATCACCCTAAATCTTAACACTGACCCTAACCTTAACCTTTAACTCTAAGCCTAACCCTTAACCCTACAGTAAGGAAGACCCTTAATGCTAATGGGATCCCTTATCCCTAACCCTAACACTACAGCTAAAAATAACCCTAACCTTGGATCCTTAAACCTAACCCCTAACACTTACTTTAACCCCAAACTCTAACCCTAATCCTAAGCATTAAACCTAACCCTATCTCTTAACCCTAACGCTAGCCCTTACCCTAACGCCTAGATCTAACCCTAAATCTAACCTACCGCCTAATCCTAACCTTAAGCCCTAATGCTAACACTAACCCTGAACCCTAAACCTACCCGTAACCCTTAACACTAACCCTATCCGTGAACCTTAACCCTGACCCTAACCATTACCCGCACCCAAGCATTTAACCCTGACCCTAACCCTAATCCTTAATGATAACCCTAACACTAAACCCTAAACCTAAGCCCAACACTTAACCCTAATCCTATCCCTTAACCCTAACCCTAACCCTAATGCTAACCCCTAAACGTAACCCTAACCGTGACCAGTAAACCTAACCCTAACCTCTAACACAAACCATAGCACATAACTCTAACCCTAAAACTAACCCTAACCCTAACCCTAAACCCTAACTCATAACCTTAACCCTAAGCGTTAACTCTCATGCTAACCTTTAATCCTAACCCTAATCCTAATCTTCAACCCTAAACCTAACACTTAACCCTAAACCTGTACCAAACCCTAACCCCTCATCTTAACCCTAACCGTAAACCTCAACCCTAAACCAAAGTGTAACCGTTCAACCTAAGAGTAACCTGTAACCCTAACCCTAATCCCTGACCCTAAGCCCTCACCCTAACACTAAACTTCATCCTTAACCCTAACCAGAATCCTAACCCTAAATCTAATTCTCAGACTTCTTGCTTTCTTAGAGTTTAGAAAGCCTGCAATCCTCTCATGCCTTGCGTGAAAGGGGGCTCTACCACTGTGTCCTGCATGAAACCCACGGGCCCATACCCAGAGTATGATAGAGTGGGTTCCCGGGTACAATCCCAGCCCCCTAAACTGCCCCCGCCCGCCTAATGCAGACAGGGCCCGTGCGCTAAGCATAAACAATACCTTTAACAGATAACCCTAACCCTCAACATAACACCCAACCCTGTTCCTATTTCTCCCCTTAACACGTAAACCTCACTGTGCGCCTAACTTTAACCTCTTATCCTAACGTTAATGCATAACCCATTTCCTGAGAACAACCCCTATCCCATAATTCTAAACCTATCTCCTAGTCATCACTGTGACACCAAATCCCTAATCCTAATTCTAAACTGCTAACCCTAATCGTAACTCTACCTACAACCCTAACACTGACAGTAACCCTTACTTCTAACCCCAACGCTATGCCTAACAAAAACCCTAACCCTTGACCCTAACCCTTCACCCTAACCCCTAAGCCTTACCCTAACTCTTAACCCTAATCCTAATCGGAACCATTAAACCTAACCCTAGCTCTTAAAGCTAACCCTAAAACTTACCCTCACGACTAGACCTAACCCTGACACTAACCTAACACCTAACCCTAACCAGAACCCCTAAAGCTAACCCTGAACCCTATCCCTAACCCTAGCAATAAACTTTAACCCTAAAGCTAAGCCCAACCCGTAACCCTAATCCTATCCTTTTACCCTAAAACTAACCAATAAACCTAACCCCTATACCTCACCCTACCTCTAACCCCAATCCTAATTCTAACCATACCCCTTCATAAAACACTAACTCCTAACCGCTAGCCCTAACACTAACCAAAATCCCTAATCACTAATCCCTAACCCTAACGCTTAACCTTTACACTGACTGTTAACCCTCACCCTAAATCTTAACACTGACCCTAACCTTAACCTTTAAGCCTAACCCTTAACCCTACAGTAAGGAAGACCCTTAATGCTAATGGGATCCCTTATCCCTAACCCTAACACTACAGCTAAAAATAACCCTAACCTTGGATCCTTAAACCTAACCCCTAACACTTACTTTAACCCCAAACCCTAACCCTAATCCTAAGCATTAAAGCTAACCCTATCTCTTAACCCTAACGCTAGCCCTTACCCTAACGCCTAGATCTAACCCTAAATCTAACCTAACTCCTAATCCTAAACTTAAGCCCTAATGCTAACACTAACCCTGAACCCTCAACCTACCCGTAACCCTTAACACTAACCCTATCCGTGAACCTTAACCCTGACCCTAACCATTACCCGCACCCAAGCATTTAACCCTGACCCTACCCCTAATCCTTAATGATAACCCTAACACTAAACCCTAACCCTAAGCCCAACACTTAAACCTAATCCTATCCCTTAACCCTAACGTTAACCCTAACCCTAATGCTAACCCCCAAACGTAACCCTAACCGTGACCAGTAAACCTAACCCTAACCTCTAACACAAACCATAGCACACAACTCTAACCCTAAAACTAACCCTAACCCTAACCCTAACCCTAAACCCTAACTCTTAACCTTAACCCTAAGCGTTAACTCTCACGCTAACCTTTAATCCTAACCCTAATCCTAATCTTCAACCCTAAACCTAACACTTAACCCTAACCCTGTACCAAACCCTAACCCCTCATCTTAACCCTAACCGTAAACCTCAACCCTAAACCAAAGTGTAACCGTTCAACCTAAGAGTAACCTGTAACCCTAACCCTAATCCCTGACCCTAAGCCCTCACCCTAACACTAAACTTCATCCTTAACCCTAACCAGAATCCTAACCCTAAATCTAATTCTCAGACTTCTTGCTTTCTTAGAGTTTAGAAAGCCTGCAATCCTCTCATGCCTTGCGTGAAAGGGGGCTCTACCACTGTGTCCTTCATGAAACCCACGGGCCCATACCCAGAGTATGATAGAGTGGGTTCCCGGGTACAATCCCAGCCCCCTAAACTGCCCCCGCCCGCCTAATGCAGACAGGGCCCGTGCGCTAAGCATAAACAATACCTTTAACAGATAACCCTAACCCTCAACATAACACCCAACCCTGTTCCTATTTCTCCCCTTAACACGTAAACCTCACCGTGCGCCTAACTTTAACCTCTTATCCTAACGTTAATGCATAACCCATTTCCTGAGAACAACCCCTATCCCATAATTCTAAACCTATCTCCTAGTCATCACTGTGACACCAAATCCCTAATCCTAATTCTAAACTGCTAACCCTAATCGTAACTCTACCTACAACCCTAACACTGACAGTAACCCTTACTTCTAACCCCAACGCTATGCCTAACAAAAACCCTATCCCTTGACCCTAACCCTTCACCCTAACCCCTAAGCCTTACCCTAACTCTTAACCCTAATCCTAATCCTAACCATTAAACCTAACCCTAGCTCTTAAAGCTAACCCTAAAACTTACCCTCACGACTAGACCTAACCCTGACACTAACCTAACACCTAACCCTAACCAGAACCCCTAAAGCTAACCCTGAACCCTATCCCTAACCCTAGCAATAAACTTTAACCCTAAAGCTAAGCCCAACCCGTAACCCTAATCCTATCCTTTTACCCTAAAACTAACCAATAAACCTAACCCCTATACCTCACCCTACCTCTAACCCCAATCCTAATTCTAACCATACCCCTTCATAAAACACTAACTCCTAACCGCTAGCCCTAACACTAACCAAAATCCCTAATCACTAATCCCTAACCCTAACGCTTAACCTTTACCCTGACTGTTAACCCTCACCCTAAATCTTAACACTGACCCTAACCCTAACCTTTAAGCCTAACCCTTAACCCTACAGTAAGGAAGACCCTTAATGCTAATGGGATCCCTTATCCCTAACCCTAACACTACAGCTAAAAATAACCCTAACCTTGGATCCTTAAACCTAACCCCTAACCCTAACCCTAACCCTAACCCTAACCTAACCCTATCTCTTAACCCTAACGCTAGCCCTTACCCTAACGCCTAGATCTAACCCTAAATCTAACCTACCGCCTAATCCTAACCTTAAGCCCTATTGCTAACACTAACTCTGAACCCTAAACCTTCCCGTAACCCTTAACACTAACCCTATCCGTGAACCTAAACCCTGACCCTAACCATTACCCGCACCCAAGCATTTAACCCTGACCTAACCCTAATCCTTAATGCTAAACTTAACACTAAACCCTAACCTTAAGCCCAACACTTAACCCTAATCCTATCCCTTAACCCTAACCCTAACCCTAATGCTAACCCCTAAACGTAACCCTAACCGTGAACAGTAAACCTAACCCTAACCTCTAACACAAACCATAGCACATAACTCTAACCCTAAAACGAACCCTAACCCTAACCCTAACTCTAAACCCTAACTCTTAACCTTAACCCTAAGCGTTACCTCTCACGCTAACCTTTAATCCTAACCCTTATCCTAATCTTCAAGCCTAAACCTAACACTTAACCCTAACCCTGTACCAAACCCTAACCCCTCATCTTAACCCTGACCGTAAACCTCAACCCGAAACCCAACTGTAAGCGTTAAACCTAAGAGTAACCTTTAACCCTAACCCTAATCCCTAACCCTAAGCCCTCACCCTAACACTAAACTTCATCCTTCACCCTAACCATAATCCTAACCCTAAATCTAATTCTCAGACTTCTTGCTTTCTTAGAGTTTAGAAAGCCTGCAATCCTCCCATGCCATGCGTGAAAGGAGGCTCTACCACTGTGTCCTGCATGAAACCCACGGGCCCATACCCAGAGTATGATAGAGTGGGTTCCCGGGTACAATCCCAGCCCCCTAAACTCCCCCCGGCCGCCTAATGCAGACAGGGCCCGTGCGCTAAGCATAAACAATACCTTTAACAGATAACCCTAACCCTGAACATAACACCCAACCCTGTTCCTATTTCTCCCCTTAACACGTAAACCTCACCGTGCGCCTAACTTTAACCTCTTATCCTAACGTTAATGCATAACCCATTTCCTGAGAACAACCCCTATCCCATAATTCTAACCCTATCTCCTAGTCATCACTGTGACACCTAATCCCTAACCCTAATTCTAAACCGCTAACCCTAACCGTAACCCTACCTACAACCCTAACACTGAGAGTAACCCTTACTTCTAACCCCAACGCTATGCCTAACAAATACCCTAACCCTTGACCCTAACCCCTAAGCCTTACCCTAACCCTTAACCCTAATCCCAATCCTAACCATTAAACCTAACCCTAGCTCTTAAAGCTAACCCTAAACATTACCCTCACGACTAGACCTAACACTGACACTAACCTAACACCTAACCCTAACCAGAACCCCTAAAGCTAACCCTGAACCCTATCCCTAACCCTAGCAATAAACTTTAACCCTAAACCTAAGCCCAACCTGTAACCCTAATCCTATCCTTTTACCGTAAAGCTAACCCCTAAATCTAACCCCTAAACCTAACCCCTATACCTCTCCCTAACTCTCACCCCAATCCTAATTCTAACCATACTCCTTCATAAAACACTAACTCCTAACCGCTAACCCTAACACTAACCAAAAACCCTAATCACTTATCCCTAACCCTAACGCTTAACCTTTACCCTAACCGTTAACCCTCACCCTAAATCTTAACACTGACCCTAACGTTAGCCTTTAACTCTAAGCCTAACCCTTAACCCTACGGTAAGGAAGACCCTTAATGCTAATGGGATCCCTTATCCCTAACCCTAACACTACAGCTAAAAATAACCCTAACCTTTGATCCTTAAACCTAACCCGTAACACTTACTTTAACCCCAAACCCTAACCCTAATCCTAAGCATTAAACCTAACCCTATCTCTTAACCCTAACGCTAGCCCTTACCCTAACGCCTAGATCTAACCCTAAATATAACCTACCGCCTAATCCTAACATTAAGCCCTAATGCTAACTCTAACCCTGAACCCTAAACCTACCCGTAACCCTTAACACTAAACCTATCCTTGAACCTGAACCCTGATCCTAAACATTACCCGCACCCAAGCATTTAACCCTGACCCTAACACTAATCCTTAATGATAACCCTAACACTAAACCCTAACCCTAGGCCGAACACTTAACCCTAATCCTATCCCTTAACCCTAACCCTAATGCTAACCCCTAAACGTAACCCTCACCGCGACCAGTAAACCTAACCCTAACCTCTAACACAAACCATAGCACATAACTCTAACCCTAAAACGAACCCTAACCCTAACCGTAAAACCTAACTCTTAACCTTAACCTAAGCGTTAACACTCACGCTAACCTTTAATCCTAACCCTAATCCTAATCTTCAACCCTCAACATAACACTTAACCCTAACCCTGTACCTAACCCTAACCCCTCATCTTAACCCTAACCGTAAACCTCAACCCTAAACCAAAGTGTAACCGTTAAACCTAAGAGTAACCTTTAACCCTAACCCTAAGCCCTAACACTAAGCCCTCACCCTAACCCTAAACTTCATCCTTAACCCTAACCAGAATCCTAACCCTAAATCTAATTCTCAGACTTCTTGCTTTCTTAGAGTTTAGAAAGCCTGCAATCCTCCCATGCCATGCGTGAAAGGAGGCTCTACCACTGTGTCCTGCATGAAACCCATGGGCCCATACCCAGAGTATGATAGAGTGGGTTCCCGGGTACAATCCCAGCCCCTTAAACTCCCCCCACTCGCCTACTGCAGACAGGGCCTGAGCGCTAAGCATAAACAATACCTTTAACAGATAACCCTAACCCTGAACATAACACCCAACCCTGTTCCTATTTCTCCCCTTAACACGTAAACCTCACCGTGCGCCTAACTTTAACCTCTTATCCTAACGTTAATGCATAACCCATTTCCTGAGAACAACCCCTATCCCATAATTCTAACCCTATCTCCTAGTCATCACTGTGACACCTAATCCCTAACCCTAATTCTAAACCGCTAACCCTAACCGTAACCCTACCTACAACCCTAACACTGACAGTAACCCTTACTTCTAACCCCAACGCTATGCCTAACAAAAACCCTAACCCTTCACCCTAACCCTTCACCCTAACGCCTAAGCCTTACCCTAACCCTTAACCCTAATCTAATCCTAACCATTAAACCTAACCCTATCTCTTAAAGCTAACCCTAAACCTTACCTTCACGTCTAGACCTAACCCTGACACTAACCTAACACCTAACCCTAACCAGAACCCCTAAAGCTAACCCTGAACCCTATCCCTAACCCTAGCAGTAAACTTTAACCCTAAACCTAAGCCCAAGCCGTAACCCTAATCCTATACTTTTACCCTAAAACTAACCCTAAACCTAACCCCTATACCTCACCCTAACTCTAACCCCAATCCTATTTCTAACCATACCCCTTCATAAAACACTAACTCCTAACCGCTAACCCTAACACTAACCAAAAACCCTAATCACTAATCCCTAACCCTAACGCTTAACCTTTACCCTAACCATTAACCCTCACCCTAAATCTTAACACGGACCCTAACCTTCACCTTTAACTCTAAGCCTAACCCTTAACCCTACAGTAAGGAAGACCCTAAATGCTAATGGGATCCCTTATCCCTAACCCTAACACTACAGCTAAAAATAACCCTAACCTTGGATCCTTAAACCTAACCCCTAACACTTACTTTAACCACAAACCCTAACCCTAATCCTAAGCATTAAACCTAACCCTATCTCTTAACCCTAACGCTAGCCCTTACCCTAAGCCTAGATCTAACCCTAAATCTAACCTACCGCCTAATCCTAACCTTAAGCCCTAATGCTAACTCTAACCCTGAACCCTAAACCTACCGGTAACCCTTAACACTAACCCTATCCGTGAACCTTAACCCTGACCCTAACCATTACCCGCAGCCAAGCATTTAACCCTGACCCTTCCCCTAATCCTTAATGATAACACTAACACTAAACCCTAACCCTAAGCCCAACACTTAACACTAATCCTATGCCTTAACCCTAACCCTAACCCTAACCCTAATGCTAACGCCTAAACGTAACCCTCACCGTGACCAGTAAACCTAACCCTAACCTCTAACACAAACCATAGCACATAACTCTAACCCTAAAACGAACCCTAACCCTAACCCTAACCCTAAACCCTAACTCTTACCCTTCACCCTAAGCGTTAACTCTCACGCTAACCTTTAATCCTAACCCTAATCCTAATCTTCAAACCTAAACCTAACACTTAACCCTAAACCTGTACCTAACCCTGTACCTAACCCTAACCTCTCATCTTAACCCTAACCATAAACCTCAACCCGGAACCAAAGTGTAACCGTTAAACCTAAGAATAACCTTTAACCCTAACCCTAATCCCTAACCCTAAGCCCTCACCCTAACACTAAACTTCATCCTTAACCCTAACCAGAATCCTAACCCTAAATCTAATTCTCAGACTTCTTGCTTTCTTAGAGTTTAGAAAGCCTGCAATCCTCCCATGCCATGCGTGAAAGGAGGCTCTACCACTGTGTCCTGCATGAAACCCACGGGCCCATACCCAGAGTATGATAGAGTGGGTTCCCGGGTACAATCCCAGCTCCCTAAACTCCCCCCGCCCGCCTAATGCAGACAGGGCCCGTGCGCTAAGCATAAACAATACCTTTAACAGATAACCCTAACCCTGAACATAACACCCAACCCTGTTCCTATTTCTCCCCTTAACACGTAAACCTCACCGTGCGCCTAACTTTAACCTCTTATCCTAACGTTAATGCATAACCCATTTCCTGAGAACAACCCCTATCCCATAATTCTAACCCTATCTCCTAGTCATCATTGTGACACCTAATCCCTAACCCTAATTCTAAACCGCTAACCCTAACCGTAACCCTACCTACAACCCTAACACTGACAGTAACCCTTACTTCTAACCCCAACGCTATGCCTAACAAAAACCCTAACCCTTGACCCTAACCCTTCACCCTAACCCCTAAGCCTTACCCTAACCCTTAACCCTAATCCTAATCCTAACCATTAAACCTAACCCTAGCTCTTAAAGCTAACCCTAAACCTTACCCTCACGACTAGACCTAACCCTGACACTAACCTAACACCTAACCCTAACCAGAACCCCTAAAGCTAACCCTGAACCCTATCCCTAACCCTAGCAGTAAACTTTAACCCTAAATCTAAGCCCAACCAGTAACCCTAATCCTATCCTTTTACCCTAAAACCAACCCCTAAACCTAACCCCTATACCTCACCCTAACTCTAACCCCAATCCTAATTCTAACCATACCCCTTCATAAAACACTAACTCCTAACCGCTAACCCTAACACTAACCAAAAACCCTAATCACTAATCCCTAACCCTAACGCTTAACCTTTACCCTAACCGTTAACCCTCACCCTAAATCTTAACACTGACCCTAACCTTCACCTTTAACTCTAAGCTTAACCCTTAACCCTACAGTAAGGAAGACCCTTAATGCTAATGGGATCCCTTATCCCTAACCCTAACACTACAGCTAAAAATAACCCTAACCTTTTATCCTTAAACCTAACCCCTAACACTTACTTTAACCCCAAACCCTAACCCTAATCCTAAGCATTAAACCTAACCCTATCTCTTAACCCTAACGCTAGCCCTTACCCTAACGCCTAGATCTAACCCTAAATCTAACCTACCGCCTAATCCTACCATTAAGCCCTAATGCTACATCTAACCCTGAGCCATAAACCTACCCGTAACCCTTAACACTAACCCTATCCGTGAACCTTAACCCTGACCCTAACCATTACCCGCACCGAGGCATTTAAACCTGACCGTACCCCTAATCCTTAATGATAACCCTAACACTAAACCCTAACCCTAAGCCCAACACTTAACCCTAATCCTATCCCTTAACCCTAACCCTAACCCTAACCCTAATGCTAACCCCTAAACGTAACCCTGACCGTGACCAGTAAACCTAACCCTAACCTCTAACACAAACCATAGCACATAACTCTAACCCTAAAACGAACCCTAACCCTAACCCTAACCCTAAACCCTAACTCTTAACCTTAACCCTAAGCGTTATCTCTCACGCTAACCTTTAATCCTAACCCTAATCCTAATCTTCAACCCTAAACCTAACACTTAACCCTAACCCTGTACCAAACACTAACCCCTCATCTTAGCCCTAACCGTAAACCTCAACCCTAAACCAAAGTGTAACCGTTAAACCTAAGAGTAACCTTTAACCCTAACCCTAATCCCTAACCCTTAGCCCTCACCCTAACACTAAACTTCATCCTTAACCCTAACCATAATCCTACCCCTAAATTTAATTCTCAGACTTCTTGCTTTCTTACAGTTTAGAAAGCCTGCAATCCTCCCATGCCATGCGTGAAAGGAGGCTCTACCACTGTGTCCTGCATGAAACCCACGGGCCCATACCCAGAGTATGATAGAGTGGGTTCCCGGGTACAATCCCAGCCCCCTAAACTCCCCCCGCCCGCCTAATGCAGACAGGTCCCGTGCGCTAAGCATAAACAATACCTTTAACAGATAACCCTAACCCTGAACATAACACCCAACCCTGTTCCTATTTCTCCCCTTAACACGTAAACCTCACCGTGCGCCTAACTTTAACCTCTTATCCTAACGTAAATGCATAACCCATTTCCTGAGAACAACCCCTATCCCATAATTCTAACCCTATCTCCTAGTCATCACTGTGACACCTAATCCCTAACCCTAATTCTAAACCGCTAACCCTAACCATAACCCTACCTACAACCCTAACACTGACAGTAACCCTTACTTCTAAACCCAACGCTATGCCTAACATAAACCCTAACACTTGACCCTAATCCTTCACCCTAACCCCTAAGCCTTACCCTAACCCTTAACCCTAATCCTAATCCTAGCCATGAAACCTAACCCTAGCTCTTAAAGCTAACCCTAAACCTTACCCTCACGACTAGACCTAACCCTGACACTAACCTAACACCTAAGCCTAACCAGAACCCTAAAGCTAACCCTGAACCCTATCCCTAACCCTAGCAGTAAACTTTAACCCTAAACCTAAGCCCAACCAGTAACCCTAATCCTATCCTTTTTCCCTAAAACTAACCCTTAAATCAAACCCCTAAACCTAACCCCTATACCTCACCCTAACTCTAACCCCAATCCTAATTCTAACCATACCCCTTCATAAAACACTAACTCCTAACCGCTAACCCTAACACTAACCAAAAACCCTAATCACTAATCCCTAACCCTAATGCTTAACCTTTACCCTAACCGTTAACCCTCACCCTAAGTCTTAACACTGACCCTAACCTTAACCTTTAACTCTAAGCCTAACCCTTAACTCTAGGTAAGGAAGACCCTTAATGCTAATGGGATCCCTTATCCCTAACCCTAACACTACAGCTAAAAATAAACCTAACCTTGGATCCTTAAACCTAACCCCTAACACTTACTTTAACCCCAAACCCTAACCCTAATCCTAAGCATTAAACCTAACCCTATCTCTTAACCCTAACGCTAGCCCTTACCCTAACGCCTAGATCTAACCGTAAATCTAACCTACCGCCTAATCCTAACCTTAGGCCCGAATGCTAACTCTACCCCTGAACCCTAAACCTACCCGTAACCCTTAACACTAACCCTATCCATGAACCTTAACCCTGACCCTAACTATTACCCGCACCCAAGGATTTAACCCTGACCCTACCCCTAATCCTTAATGATAACCCTAACACTAAACCCTAACCCTAAGCCCAACACTTAACCCTAATCCTATCCCTTAACCCTAACCCTAATGCTAACCCCTACGTAACCCTAACCGTCACCAGTAAACCTAACCCTAACCTCTAACACAAACCATAGCACATAACTCTAAACCTAAAACTAACCATAACCCTAACCCTAACCCCTAACTCTTAACCTTAACCCTAAGCGTTAACTCTGACGCTAACCTTTAATCCTAACCCTAATCCTAATCTTCAACCTTAAACCTAACACTTAACCGTAACCCTGTACCAAACCCTAAACCCTCATCTTAACCCTAACCGTAAACCTCAACCCTAAACCAAAGTGTAACCGTTAAACCTAAGAGTAACCTTTAACCCTAACCCTAATCCCTAACCCTAAGCCCTCACCCTAACACTAAACTTCATCCTTAACCCTAAGCATAATCCAACCCTAAATCTCATTCTCAGACTTCTTGCTTTCTTAGAGTTTAGAAAGCCTGCAATCCTCCCATGCCATGCGTGAAAGGAGGCTCTACCACTGTGTCCTGCATGAAACCCACGGGCCCATACCCAGAGTATGACAGAGTGGGTTCCCGGGTATAATCCCAGCCCCCTAAACTTCCTCCGCCCGCCTAATGCATACAGGGCCCATGTGCTAAGCATAAACAATACCTTTAACAGATAACCCTAACCCTGAACATAACACCCAAATCTGTTCCTATTTCTCCCCTTAACACGTAAACCTCACCGTGCGCCTAACTTTAACCTCTTATCCTAACGTAAATGCATAACCCATTTCCTGAGAACAACCCCTATCCCATAATTCTAACCCTATCTCCTAGTCATCACTGTGACACCTAATCGCTAACCCTAATTCTAAACCGCTAACCCTAACCGTAACCCTACCTACAACCCTAACACTGACAGTAACCCTTACTTCTAACCCCAACGCTATGCCTAACAAAAACCCTAACACTTGACCCTAACCCTTCACCCTAACCCCTAAGCCTTACCCTAACCCGTAACCCTACTCCTAATCCTAACCATTAAACCTAACCCTAGCTCTTAAAGCTAACCCTAAACCTTACCCTCACGACTAGACCTAACCCTGACACTAACCTAACACCTAACCCTAACCAGAACCCCTAGAGCTAACCCTGAACCCTATCCCTAACCCTAGCAGTAAACTTTAACCCTAAACCTAAGCCTAACCCGTAACCCTAATCCCATTATTTTACCCTAAATCTCACCCCTAAACCTAACTCCTATAACTCACCCTAACTCTAACCCCAATCCTAATTCTAACCATACCCCTTCATAAAACACTAACTCCTAACCGCTAACCCTAACACTAACCAAAAACCCTAATCACTAATCCCTAACCCTAACGCTTAAACTTTACCCTAACCGTTAACCGTCACCCTAAATCTTAACACTGACCCTAACCTTAAACTTTAACTCTAAGCCTAACCCTTAAGCCTACAGTAAGGAAGACCCTTAATGCTAATGGGATCCCTTATCCCTAACCCTAACACTACAGCTAAAAATAACCCTAACCTTTGATCCTTAAA
This sequence comes from Eulemur rufifrons, assembly GCF_041146395.1. Classification (NCBI taxonomy): domain Eukaryota; kingdom Metazoa; phylum Chordata; class Mammalia; order Primates; family Lemuridae; genus Eulemur; species Eulemur rufifrons. The sequence continues at coordinate 787,855 of NW_027182817.1, forward strand.
CCTAACACCTAACACTTACTTTAACCCCAAACCCTAACTCTAATCCTAAGCATTAAACCTAACCCTATCTCTTAACCCTAACGCTAGCCCTTACCCTAACGCCTAGATCTAACCCTAAATCTAAGCTACCGCCTAATCCTAACCTTAAGCCCTAATGCTAACTCTAACCCTGAAACCTAAACCTACCCATAACCCTTAACACTAACCGTATCCGTGAACCTTAACCCTGACACTAACCATTACCCGCACCCAAGCATTTAACCCTGACCCTACCCCTAATCCTTAATGATAACCCTAACTCTAAACCCTAACCCTAAGCCCAACACTTAACCCTAATCCTATCCCTTAACCCTAACCCTAATGCTAACCCCTAAACGTAACCCTCACTGTGACCAGTAAACCTAACCCTAACCTCTAACACAAACCATAGGACAAAACTCTAACCCTAAAACTAACCCTAACCCTAACCCTAAACCCTAACTCTTAACCTTAACCCTAAGCGTTAACTCTCACGCTAACCTTTAATCCTAACCCTAATCTTAATCTTCAACCCTAAACCTAACATTTAACCCTAAGCCTGTACCTAACCCTAACCCCTCATCTTAACCCTAACTGTAAACCTCAACCCTAAACCAAAGTGTAACCGTTAAACCTAAGAGTAACCTTTAACCCTAACGCTAATCCCTAACCCTAAGCCCTCACCCTAACACTAAACTTCATCCTTAAGCCTAACCATAATCCTAACCCTAAATCTAATTCTCAGACTTCTTGCTTTCTTAGAGTTTAGAAAGCCTGCAATCCTCCCATGCCATGCGTGAAAGGAGGCTCTACCACTGTGTCCTGCATGAAACTCACGTGCCCATACCCAGAGTATGATAGAGTGGGTTCCCGGGTACAATCCCAGCCCCCTAAACTCCCCCCACCCGCCTAATGCAGACAGGGCCCGTGCGCTAAGCATAAACAATACCTTTAACAGATAACCCTAACCCTGAACATAACACCCAAATCTATTCCTATTTCTCCCCTTAACACGTAAACCTCACCGTGGGCCTAACTTTAACCTCTTATCCTAACGATAATGCATAACCCATTTCCTGAGAACAACCCCTATCCCATAATTCTAACCCTATCTCCTAGTCATCACTGTGACACCTAATCCCTAACCCTAATTCTAAACCGCTAACCCTAACCGTAACCCTACCTACAACCCTAACACTGACAGTAACCCTTACTTCTAACCCCAACGCTATGCCTAACAAAAACCCTAACACTTGACCGTAACCCTTCACCCTAAACCCTAAGCCTTACCCTAACCCTTAACCCTAATCCTAATCCTAACCATTAAACCTAACCCTAGCTCTAAAAGCTAACCCTAAACCTTACCCTCACGACTAGTCCTAAACCTGTCACTAACCTAACACCTAACCCTAACCAGAACCCCTAAAGCTAATCCTGAACCCTATCCATAACCCTAGCAGTAAACCTTAACCCTAAACCTAAGCCGAACCCGTAACCCTAATCCTATCCTTTTACCTTAAATCTAACCCCTAAACCTAACCCCTATACCTCACCCTAACTCTAACCCCAATCCTAATTCTAACCATACCCCTTCATAAATCACTAACTCCTAACCGCTAACCCTAACACTAACCAAAAACCCTAATCACTAATCCCTAACCCTAACGCTTAACCTTTACCCTGGCCGTTAACCCTCACCCTAAATCTTACCACTGACCCTAACCTTAACCTTTAACTCTAAGCGTAACCCTTAACCCTAGAGTAAGGAAGACCCTTAATGCTAATGGGATCCCTTATCCCTAACCCTAACACTACAGCTAAAAATAACCCTAACCTTTGATCCTTAAACCTAACACCTAACACTTACTTTAACCCCAAACCCTAACTCTAATCCTAAGCATTAAACCTAACCCTATCTCTTAACCCTAACGCTAGCCCTTACCCTAACGCCTAGATCTAACCCTAAATCTAACCTACCGCCTAATCCTAACCTTAAGCCCTAATGCTAACTCTAACCCTGAACCCTAAACCTACCCGTAACCCTTAACACTAACCCTATCCGTGAACCTTAACCCTGACACTAACCATTACCCGCACCCAAGCATTTAACCCTGACCCTACCCCTAAT